>NC_086451.1:7746799-7814929 GCF_028390025.1 Pseudophryne corroboree
AGTGACGTCGCGCCTCCGCCAGCCCTGCATGCAGGTCGTGGACGACAGTCTACATCCTTCATGCATGCCCTACCGACAGCGACGATCATGGCTGACCCGCGGGGCCGCGCATCGGTCATCGCTGGCGGCATACACACTTGACGATAAAATGAGCGACGTCGGTCAAGGAGGGGGAAAATGAGCGACGTCGCTCATTTTATCGTTAAGTGTGTAT
Organism: Pseudophryne corroboree; assembly: GCF_028390025.1. NCBI lineage: Eukaryota > Metazoa > Chordata > Amphibia > Anura > Myobatrachidae > Pseudophryne > Pseudophryne corroboree. The sequence goes on from NC_086451.1 coordinate 7,747,014, forward strand.
GGACCTTTAGAACTAAACGTACGTTTCACCTTCACTTTCTCAACAGTAATCAATGAACTGCGTAATGAGTATATAAGTAGCCAGCACAATGATTGAAGTCAATGGTTCACGATCACAAATGGTGTGTGAATCAGGAGAGTAGTGCTGTTGGTGTTTTAGGTGGCATATGCAAAGGTGCCTCTTAGAGGTGTGAGTCATCAAAAACCTCAGTGTACCTCTTGTGATTGCCAATTCACAAATAATTATTTATTATTATTACATTTTATTTATAGGGCCGCACAAGTGTTTTGCAGCGCCGTACAGAGGACAGTACAGGGAGACAAAACTTAGCATTACAGTAAATAAATAACAAAAATAGAGTGCAGGTAACAAAGAGCACCACAATTCTCATACATAATACAGCTAAGACGTAAGTAGTGAGGGAGTAATCATTGTACTACTTGGGGCTGGCGACCATAGATAGAGAGGAGCCTTTACCAGTAGGAGAAAAGATGGTCGCTGATTGAAATGTGTCGAGAAGAGGGCTTAGACAACAAGAGGAAAGAGGGCCCTGCTCTGAAGAGCTAGCAATCTAGTGGGGAGGGGTGACAGACAGATGACATGAGGTGCAAGCAGGCGGGAGGTAGCCTGATGGCAGTATGTAAGCAAGCTGAGATGTTGAAGGCATGAGGCAGGGGGATGGAGGAGCGGCCTCAGGACAAGGTAATGCATCGGAGGGTATAAATACAGATGGGTCCACGTTTATCTTGACCTTTAATAGGATTAACTGAGACTGGCCAGTTGGACTTAATCCCCTGCTGTATTGTTCTCTGTATTGTATTGCAGCTGATAACAATAGATGAAGGGTTTATGCTAATATGTCATGTTGTGCCTAGGCACAGAAAACTAGTCAAGATAACCGTGGACCCATCTGTAGGTAGGTTTTCAGTGCCCGTTTGAAGCTTTGCAAGGTTGGGGAGAGTCTAATGGAGCGGGGGAGCGCGTTCCACTGACGGGGTGCAGCACGGGCAAAATCCTGAACTCGTGCATGGGAAGCAGTGACCAAGGCAGAGGAGAGGCGAAATAATGTTAAGTGATAAAAACAGTGCTGGATAAACTAAGTGGCGGTTGTTCAGAGAGGAACGTGGCGTGTCAGATCAGAACTCTAAGTGTATCCAGGGGTCTAAGAGGAGGTCCTATGTCAATGAGTAATTAGAACTGAATTGCCGGCATTGTCATATATATGAGCAGCATAGTTGGACAGTGTGGGGAGCAGTATATATAATATATAGGGACGAATTCAAGGTTGAACGCAACTGTATTAGCAAAAGCAAAGTTGCAAACTTTTGCAAATTGAACGCAAATCTGCTCACAAAAAACATACACGCCCACAGTGCAAACTATCCCCAAAAAATCCAAATACACAAAAGAGGAGTCGCGGTGAAAGCACACTAGCGTTAGAAGCAATTATACCGCAGTTTCTTTGCAGATTAGCGCTCATTTGCACGAAGAGAACCTCTGCCTTAGTGTTTCCAGTAAATGAAATTAAAAACACAGGGTAATGTGCATATGTTACTAATGTCCTGACTTGTAATTCATGAAGTTAGTATGATGCACTCACCAACACAAGCCAAACAAAGGAATAAACCTGAAATTCAAAAAGCATAAGAGTCAAAAACCTGCAGCTACAATGGTGATGCAGCACACAAGCTGTGTGTGATTTTACTACACATCAGCTGTGTGCGATTATTCGCTAACTGTGCAGCAACCATCGATGTTATAGCTGCCATTATAGTGACTTGCACAGTGTAAGTAGCTCTATACCTGCCCAGAATCTGCATTGACTTTTTTTGTACTTTAAATTTTGGTTATCTGTAGATATGCGTATGCACCACCCTGGATCCAGATATATACTCCTAATACACTGGGGACGTGCGGTGGGGTGAGGCAGAGCCTTTCCTATCATACTAAAGTTTGTGCCTGAGTTTTCACTGTATAAAGTATTAGTGATGAGCGGGTTCGGTTCCTCGGAATCCGAACCCCCCCGAACTTCAGCCTTTTTACACGGATCCGAGGCAGACTCGGATCTTCCCGCCTTGCTCGGCTAACCCGAGCGTGCCCGAACGTCATCATCCCGCTGTCGGATTCTCGCGTGGCTCGGATTCTATCGCGAGACTCGGATTCTATATAAGGAGCCGCGCGTCGCCGCCATTTTCACACGTGCATTGAGATTCATAGGGAGAGGACGTGGCTGGCGTCCTCTCCATTTAGATTAGAAGAGAGAGAGTGAGACACTTGATTTACTGGAGCTTAGGAGTACTCAGAGAGTGCAGAGTTTACTAGTGACTGACCAGTGACCACCAGTGCAGTTTTATTATATTATTATTTAATATAATCCGTTCTCTGCCTGAAAAAAAACGATACACAGTGACACAGTAACAGTATACCATATCTGTGCTTAGCCTCAGTGTGCTGCATCATCTATGTATATCTGACTGTGCTGAGTGCTCAGTGCTCACACAGCTTAATTGTGGGGGAGACTGGGGAGCAGTTATAGCAGGAGTACATATTATTTAACAGTGCACACTTTTGCTGCCAGAGTGCCACTGCCAGTGTGACTGACCAGTGACCACTGTCTGACCACCAGTATATTGTGATTGTCTGCCTGAAAAAGTTAAACACTCGTCGTGTGGTGTTTTTATTCTATAAACGCATTCTGCTGACAGTGTCCAGCAGGTCCGTCATTATATAATATATACCTGTCCGGCTGCAGTAGTGATATATATATATATTTTTTATATCATTATCATCCAGTCTATATTAGCAGCAGACGCAGTACGGTAGTCCACGGCTGTAGCTACCTCTGTGTCGGCAGTCGCTCGTCCATCCATAATTGTATACCACCTACCTGTGGTGTTTTTTTTTTTCTATCTTCTTGATACTACTAGTAGCTTACTTTAGGAGTCTGCAGTGCTGACAGTGTCCATCAGGTCCGTCATTATATAATATATACCTGTCCGGCTGCAGTAGTGATATATATATATTTTTTATATCATTATCATCCAGTCTATATTAGCAGCAGACGCAGTACGGTAGTCCACGGCTGTAGCTACCTCTGTGTCGGCAGTCGCTCGTCCATCCATAATTGTATACCACCTACCTGTGGTGTTTTGTTTTTTTTTCTATCTTCTTGATACTACTAGTAGCTTACTTTAGGAGTCTGCAGTGCTGCTGACAGTGTCCAGCAGGTCCGTCATTATATAATATATACCTGTCCGGCTGCAGTAGTGATATATATATATTTTTTATATCATTATCATCCAGTCTATATTAGCAGCAGACGCAGTACGGTAGTCCACGGCTGTAGCTACCTCTGTGTCGGCAGTCGCTCGTCCATCCATAATTGTATACCACCTACCTGTGGTGTTTTTTTTTTTTTTCTATCTTCTTGATACTACTAGTAGCTTACTTTAGGAGTCTGCAGTGCTGCTGACAGTGTCCAGCAGGTCCGTCATTATATAATATATACCTCTCCGGCTGCAGTAGTGATATATATATATATTTTTTTATATCATTATCATCCAGTCTATATTAGCAGCAGACGCAGTACGGTAGTCCACGGCTGTAGCTACCTCTGTGTCGGCAGTCGCTCATCCATCCATAATTGTATACCACCTACCTGTGGTGTTTTTTTTTTTCTATCTTCTTGATACTACTAGTAGCTTACTTTAGGAGTCTGCAGTGCTGCTGACAGTGTCCAGCAGGTCCGTCATTATAATATATACCTGTCCGGCTGCAGTAGTGATATATATATATTTTTTATATCATTATCATCCAGTCTATATTAGCAGCAGACGCAGTACGGTAGTCCACGGCTGTAGCTACCTCTGTGTCGGCAGTCGCTCGTCCATCCATAAGTATACTAGTATCCATCCATCTCCATTGTTTACCTGAGGTGCCTTTTAGTTGTGCCTATTAAAATATGGAGAACAAAAATGTTGAGGTTCCAAAAATAGGGAAAGATCAAGATCGACTTCCACCTCGTGCTGAAGCTGCTGCCACTAGTCATGGCCGAGACGATGAAATGCCAGCAACGTCGTCTGCCAAGGCCGATGCCCAATGTCATAGTACAGAGCATGTAAAATCCAAAACACCAAATATCAGTAAAAAAAGGACTCAAAAATCTAAAATAAAATTGTCAGAGGAGAAGCGTAAACTTGCCAATATGCCATTTACCACACGGAGTGGCAAGGAACGGCTGAGGCCCTGGCCTATGTTCATGGCTAGTGGTTCAGCTTCACATGAGGATGGAAGCACTCAGCCTCTCGCTAGAAAAATGAAAAGACTCAAGCTGGCAAAAGCACAGAAAAGAACTGTGCGTTCTTCGAAATCACAAATCCACAAGGAGAGTCCAATTGTGTCGTTTGCGATGCCTGACCTTCCCAACACTGGACGTGAAGAGCATGCGCCTTCCACCATTTGCACGCCCCCTGCAAGTGCTGGAAGGAGCACCCGCAGTCCAGTTCCTGATAGTCAGATTGAAGATGTCAGTGTTGAAGTACACCAGGATGAGGAGGATATGGGTGTTGCTGGCGCTGGGGAGGAAATTGACCAGGAGGATTCTGATGGTGAGGTGGTTTGTTTAAGTCAGGCACCCGGGGAGACACCTGTTGTCCGTGGGAGGAATAGGGCCATTGACATGCCTGGTGAAAATACCAAAACAATCAGCTCTTCGGTGTGGAAGTATTTCAACAGAAATGCGGACAACATTTGTCAAGCCGTGTGTTGCCTTTGTCAAGCTGTAATAAGTAGGGGTAAGGACGTTAACCACCTCGGAACATCCTCCCTTATACGTCACCTGCAGCGCATTCATCATAAGTCAGTGACAAGTTCAAAAACTTTGGGCGACAGCGGAAGCAGTCCACTGACCAGTAAATCCCTTCCTCTTGTAACCAAGCTCACGCAAACCACCCCACCAACTCCCTCAGTGTCAATTTCCTCCTTCCCCAGGAATGCCAATAGTCCTGCAGGCCATGTCACTGGCAATTCTGACGAGTCCTCTCCTGCCTGGGATTCCTCCGATGCATCCTTGCGTGTAACGCCTACTGCTGCTGGCGCTGCTGTTGTTGCTGCTGGGAGTCGATGGTCATCCCAGAGGGGAAGTCGTACTCGTAAGACCACTTTTACTACTTCCACCAAGCAATTGACTGTCCAACAGTCCTTTGCGAGGAAGATGAAATATCACAGCAGTCATCCTGCTGCAAAGCGGATAACTGAGGCCTTGGCATCCTGGGCGGTGAGAAACGTGGTTCCGGTATCCATCATTACTGCAGAGGCAACTAGAGACTTGTTGGAGGTACTGTGTCCCCGGTACCAAAGACCATCTAGGTTCCATTTCTCTAGGCAGGCGATACCGAAAATGTACACAGACCTCAGAAAAAGACTCACCAGTGTCCTAAAAAATGCAGTTGTACCCAATGTCCACTTAACCACGGACATGTGGACAAGTGGAGCAGGGCAGGCTCAGGACTATATGACTGTGACAGCCCACTGGGTAAGATGTATGGACTCCCACCGCAAGAACAGCAGCGGCGGCACCAGTAGCAGCATCTCGTAAACGCCAACTCTTTCCTAGGCAGGCTACGCTTTGTATCACCACTTTCCAGAATACGCACACAGCTAAAAACCTCTTACGGCAACTGAGGAAGATCATCGCAGAATGGCTTACCCAATTGGACTCTCCTGGGGATTTGTGGCATCGGACAACGCCAGCAATATTGTGTGTGCATTAAATATGGGCAAATTCCAGCACGTCCCATGTTTTGCACATACCTTGAATTTGGTGGTGCAGAATTATTTAAAAAACGAGAGGGGCGTGCAAGAGATGCTGTCGGTGGCCAGAAGAATTGCGGGACACTTTCGGCGTACAGGCACCACGTACAGAAGACTGGAGCACCACCAAAAACGCCTGAACCTGCCCTGCCATCATCTGAAGCAAGAAGTGGTAACGAGGTGGAATTCAACCCTCTATATGCTTCAGAGGTTGGAGGAGCAGCAAAAGGCCATTCAAGCCTATACAACTGAGCACGATATAGGAGGTGGAATGCACCTGTCTCAAGCGCAGTGGAGAATGATTTCAACGTTGTGCAAGGTTCTGCAACCTTTTGAACTTGCCACACGTGAAGTCAGTTCAGACACTGCCAGCCTGAGTCAGGTCATTCCCCTCATCAGGCTTTTGCAGAAGAAGCTGGAGACATTGAAGGAGGAGCTAACACAGAGCGATTCCGCTAGGCATGTGGGACTTGTGGATGGAGCCCTTAATTCGCTTAACAAGGATTCACGGGTGGTCAATCTGTTGAAATCAGAGCACTACATTTTGGCCACCGTGCTCGATCCTAGATTTAAAACCTACCTTGGATCTCTCTTTCCGGCAGACACAAGTCTGCTGGGGTTCAAAGAACTGCTGGTGACAAAATTGTCAAGTCAAGCGGAACGCGACCTGTCAACATCTCCTCCTTCACATTCTCCCGCAACTGGGGGGTGCGAGGAAAAGGCTCAGAATTCCGAGCCCACCCGCTGGCGGTGATGCAGGGCAGTCTGGAGCGACTGCTGATGCTGACATCTGGTCCGGACTGAAGGACCTGACAACGATTACGGACATGTCGTCTACTGTCACTGCATATGATTCTCTCCCCATTGAAAGAATGGTGGAGGATTATATGAGTGACCGCATCCAAGTAGGCACGTCAGACAGTCCGTACTTATACTGGCAGGAAAAAGAGGCAATTTGGAGGCCCTTGCACAAACTGGCTTTATTCTACCTAAGTTGCCCTCCCACAAGTGTGTACTCCGAAAGAGTGTTTAGTGCCGCCGCTCACCTTGTCAGCAATCGGCGTACGAGGTTACATCCAGAAAATGTGGAGAAGATGATGTTCATTAAAATGAATTATAATCAATTCCTCCGTGGAGACATTGACCAGCAGCAATTGCCTCCACAAATTACACAGGGAGCTGAGATGGTGGATTCCAGTGGGGACGAATTGATAATCTGTGAGGAGGGGGATGTACACGGTGATATATCGGAGGATGATGATGAGGTGGACATCTTGCCTCTGTAGAGCCAGTTTGTGCAAGGAGAGATTAATTGCTTCTTTTTTGGTGGGGGTCCAAACCAACCCGTCATTTCAGTCACAGTCGTGTGGCAGACCCTGTCACTGAAATGATGGGTTGGCTAAAGTGTGCATGTCCTGTTTATACAACATAAGGGTGGGTGGGAGGGCCCAAGGACAATTCCATCTTGCACCTCTTTTTTCTTTCATTTTGCTTTGCGTCATGTGCTGTTTGGGGGGTGTTTTTTGGAAGGGCAATCCTGCGTGACACTGCAGTGCCACTCCTAGATGGGCCAGGTGTTTGTGTCGGCCACTAGGGTCGCTTAGCTTACTCACACAGCTACCTCATTGCGCCTCTTTTTTCTTTGCGTCATGTGCTGTTTGGGGAGTGTTTTTTGGAAGGGCCATCCTGCGTGACACTGCAGTGCCACTCCTAGATGGGCCAGGTGTTTGTGTCGGCCACTAGGGTCGCTTAGCTTACTCACACAGCTACCTCATTGCGCCTCTTTTTTTCTTTGCGTCATGTGCTGTTTGGGGGGGGGTTTTTTGGAAGGGCCATCCTGCGTGACACTGCAGTGCCACTCCTAGATGGGCCAGGTGTTTGTGTCGGCCACTAGGGTCGCTTATCTTAGTCACACAGCTACCTCATTGCGCCTCTTTTTTTTCTTCTTTGCGTCATGTGCTGCTGTTTGGGGAGTGTTTTTTGGAAGGGCCATCCTGCGTGACACTGCAGTGCCACTCCTAGATGGGCCAGGTGTTTGTGTCGGCCACTAGGGTCGCTTAGCTTACTCACACAGCTACCTCATTGCGCCTCTTTTTTTCTTTGCGTCATGTGCTGTTTGGGGAGTTTTTTGGAAGGGCCATCATGCGTGACACTGCAGTGCCACTCTTAGATGGGCCAGGTGTTTGTGTCGGCCACTAGGGTCGCTTAGCTTACTCACACAGCTACCTCATTGCGCCTCTTTTTTTCTTTGCGTCATGTGCTGTTTGGGGAGTGTTTTTTGGAAGGGCCATCCTGCGTGACACTGCAGTGACACTCCTAGATGGGCCAGGTGTTTGTGTCGGCCACTAGGGTCGCTTAGCTTACTCACACAGCTACCTCATTGCGCCTCTTTTTTTCTTTGCGTCATGTGCTGTTTGGGGAGTGTTTTTTGGAAGGGCCATCCTGCGTGACACTGCAGTGCCACTCCTAGATGGGCCAGGTGTTTGTGTCGGCCACTAGGGTCGCTTAGCTTACTCACACAGCTACCTCATTGCGCCTCTTTTTTTCTTTGCGTCATGTGCTGTTTGGGGAGTGTTTTTTGGAAGGGCCATCCTGCGTGACACTGCAGTGCCACTCCTAGATGGGCCAGGTGTTTGTGTCGGCCACTTGGGTCGCTTAGCTTAGCCATCCAGCGACCTCGGTGCACATTTTAGGACTAAAAATAATATTGTGAGGTGTGAGGTGTTCAGAATAGACTGAAAATGAGTGGAAATTATGGTTATTGAGGTTAATAATACTTTGGGATCAAAATGACCCCCAAATTCTATGATTTAAGCTGTTTTTTAGGGTTTTTTGAAAAAAACACCCGAATCCAAAACAAAAAATTCGGTGAGGTTTTGCCAAAACGCGTTCGAACCCAAAACACGGCCGCGGAACCGAACCCAAAACCAAAACCCGAAAAATTTCCGGTGCTCATCACTATAAAGTATAGGAAAAATACAAAGAATGGTAGAAATATCTTCTTTGCATTATTCTAATCCTGTTTATAGCCAAAACTCTGGAGCAAAAAGTCTTTGGCAGGTGAGGCAGTGCCCACCCAGCCCGCCTATCTCTTCCGCACATCTCTGATCAAAAGTCACCAAATATCCAGGAGTTTATAATGCTGCACCTGTGTATAGCGCCCACATGTATATACCGCTGCACCTGTGTATAACGCCCACATGTATATACCGCTGCACCTGTGTATAACGCCCACATGTATATACCGTTAGACCTGTGTATAACGCCCACATGTATATACCGCTGCACCTGTGTATAACGCCCACATGTATATACCGCTGCACCTGTGTATAACGCCCACATGTATATACCGTTAGACCTGTGTATAACGCCCACATGTATATACCGCTGCACCTGTGTATAACGCCCACATGTATATACCGCTGCACCTGTGTATAATGCCCACATGTATATACCGCTGCACCTCTGTATAATGTCCACATGTATATACCGCTGCGCCTGTGTATAATGCCCACATGTATATACTGCTGCTCCTGTGTATAATGCCCACATGTATATACCGCTGCTCCTGTGTATAATGCCCACATGTATATACCGCTGCACCTGTGTATAACGCCCACATGTATACACCGCTGCACCTGTGTATAATGCCCATATGTATATAACGCCGCACCTGTGTATGTAACGCCCACATGTATATACCGCCGCACCTGTGTATAACCCCCATATGTATATACCGCTGCACCTGTGTATATAACGCCCACCAGTATATACCACTGCACCTGTGTATAATGCCCACATGTATATACTGCTGCACCTGTGTATAATGCCCACATGTATGTACTGCTGCACCTGTGTATAATGCCCACATGTATATACTGCTGCACCTGTGTATATAACGCTCACATGTATATACTGCTGCACCTGTGTATAACGCCCAGATTTATAACCACTGCACCTGTGTATAATGCCCACATGTATATACTGCTGCACCTGTGTATAATGCCCACATGTACCCTTTGGCTCATATATTGTGTGTAAATCTGGCTCTGGTGTTAGCCGGTGCCTCCTGAGCCTCACCACACCACTACCTCACCACACGTTCCTGCACTACACGCCGCAGTTACACGCCCAGATTTATAACCTTGCGGAGACTGCCCACAGACACTCCTCCGCCCACAGACACTCCTCCGCCTCCGCCCACAGACACTCCTTCGCCTCCGCCCACAGACACTCCTTCGCCTCCGCCCACAGACACTCCTCCGCCTCCGCCCACAGACACTCCTCCGCCTCCGCCCACAGACACTCCTCCGCCTCCGCCCACAGACACTCCTTCGCCTCCGCCCACAGACACTCCTCCGCCTCCGCCCACAGACACTCCTCCGCCTCCAGACACTCCTTCGCCTCCGCCCACAGACACTCCTTCGCCTCCGCCCACAGACACTCCTCCGCCTCCGCCCACAGACACTCCTCCGCCTCCGCCCACAGACACTCCTCCGCCTCCGCCCACAGACACTCCTTCGCCTCCGCCCACAGACACTCCTCCGCCTCCGCCCACAGACACTCCTCCGCCTCCGCCCACAGACACTCCTCCGCCTCCGCCCACAGACACTCCTCCGCCTCCGCCCACAGACACTCCTCCGCCTCCGCCCACAGACACTCCTTCGCCTCCGCCCACAGACACTCCTTCGCCTCCGCCCACAGACACTCCTCCGCCTCCGCCCACAGACACTCCTCCGCCTCCGCCCACAGACACTCCTCCGCCTCCGCCCACAGACACTCCTCCGCCTCCGCCCACAGACACTCCTCCGCCTCCGCCCACAGACACTCCTTCGCCTCCGCCCACAGACACTCCTTCGCCTCCGCCCACAGACACTCCTCCGCCTCCGCCCACAGACACTCCTCCGCCTCCGCCCACAGACACTCCTCCGCCTCCGCCCACGGACACTCCTCCGCCACGCCTTTGTAACATTGTTTGTGGAGGGGATGTTTCTCTGTGCAAGTTTGCAGAATAATTTAGCAGAGGCGATTTTTCCTCTATTCCAAACGCAAATATAGCGTCGGACATGCTCTGTGCGAATTTTACGCATACGCAGCGTATCGATTATCGGCAACTGCAAATGCGTTTGCGTTCAACCTTGAATTAGGCCCACAGTCTACAACCGCCTCACTGCCTTTCTTTCCTCCCACTCACTGCTTCCAGTCTGGCTTCCGTTCTCTCCACTCCACTGATACTGCCCTCACGAAAGTCTTCACTGACCTCCGTGCTGCCAAATCTAAGGGCCACTGCTCTCTACTTATTCTTCTTGACCCCTCTCCTTCTGCAAATCCTTCACTCCATTGGTCTGCGCGATACTGCCCTCTCCTGGCTGTCCTCCTACCTCTCTGACCGTTCCTTCTCTGTCTCCTCTCATGACTCCACCTCCCCCTCACTTCCACTAACTGGAGGTGTCCCCCAAGGTTCTGTTCTTGGGGCCCAATTCAGACCTGAGCACTGTTGTGTGAAATCGCATAGCGAATGATTACCTAATGACTGGGCACGCACCGCAATGCGCAGGTGCGTCGCCAAACAGCAATAGGATGGTGTGAAAATTTTGTTCGCACGGGCGTTCGCAAGGAGATTGACAGGAAGAGACCGTCTGTGGGTGGCAACTGACCATTTTTTTGGGAGTGTCAGGAAAAACACAGCAGGGAGGGTGTGTGACGTCAGCTCCGGCCCGATCAGCCTGTTTGTATCGCACTGTAGGAAAATCATTCAATGGTGAGTGAGTGACGAACGGATTTGCAGCTGGCCGCTGTCTGGCGGAATTTTCGCACTTCGCACACTTGCAGGTTTTCACTCTCTCTGGGCGGCGGCTCTCTAATCGCAGACTGCTGCAAAAATGCACAGCAGCAATCAGGTCTGAATCGGACCCTTGGTCCTCTCCTTTTCTCTCTCTGTACGTCCTCACTAGGTGAGCTCATTAGCTCTTTTCACTTCCAAATATCATCTCTATGCTGAAGATGCTCAAATCTACTTTTCTCCCCTGCTCTCCTCACTCGTATCTCCAGCTGTCTTCCTGCTATCTCCTCCTGGATGTCCCAGCGCTTTCTTAAACTTACCATGTCTAAAGGCCGATATAGACGGGCCGATGCAGGAAGAGATCTGTGCTGAGCGAACCGCTCAGCACACATCTCTCCCGCCGCTCAGCACAGCGCGATCTGTGCTGAGCGCGCGGGGGGATACGGGGGGGCGCTCACTTCAACCAGCGGGTGAAGTGAGCGACCCGCTAGATTGGCCTGCATGCAGGCCAATCTAGCAGCAGCGATAGCGATGCGCGGGGCTGCGCATCGCTATCGCTGTAAGGGCTACACACGGAGCGATCTTGCTGAAAATGTATATAGTTTAATATTCAATAAAAAACATTAAAGGAGCGCTGATATCAAATAAAAAATCATTTAATGATAAATATGGTGGAAAAAACCACCTAGAAAGATTAATTGAAAGTTTAAAAACAAAAACAGCGCAAATACATATGCATATATAAAATTAATCACATTCACAGTAAGTAAATTGGCTGTAAAACGGCTTAAACGCCCATTGTGAAATTGTAGTCCACAATAATGTATTATTCTGGTGGCATCCGTACTGATAAGGGGCTTAGATAAATGTCTCGGCAGGTTAATTTGAAAATCTGCTGATAAAATTAAGCAGAGGGGTTGAAATGCTGTTGCTCACCCCTAGTGATAGGATCCGTTCTCACCCGTGGTTGTAAGCGCTGGTTCCCGTCAATAGCAGTTAGCGGAGGTGGCTCTCAACAGCTGACAGTGGCTGTGTCAGGATGTCCGGCAAGGAGAGTCATACAGACTGCATAGCACCTCAGCAGAACGGGGCTTTTTCAAGCACAGCAGGGGAAGTTTTAGCAGAGAATATGTCCAATTAGGTGATGGGAGAACGTCCAAATCCCCCAGTCTCAGTAACGGAAGGTCCTTAGAGATCTCCAGCAGTGGACAGGTAGCAAAAGTGACCCTCTACGCGTTTCTCCGCCCACGATACCGGCGGTTTCCATTACACCGTCCGTGCCGCCTAGTTCAACCATTACACCATTGTGCTGCCTAGTTCAGCATAGGTGATGGCAAACATAAATTATGAGGAGCGGAGCATTTTGTACTTAATGGAAAAGGTCATGTTGGAGGGTCTGAAGCTGGTGGCAGTAGGGGTATGTGAGGGAACAGCTACAGGATAGAGGTGGATGTGTGGGCAAAGCTGGAAGGCATGACACATGCAATTAAATAAATGGTGTGTGTGTGTGTATGTGTGGCCCCCTCCTCACACACCAAACCCCTCAAACTCATATGGTTCAACCTTACGTAACCTCTTCCATCACATACTCCTCTGCCCCAGCTGTTCCCTCTCGTGCCCCGAGCCATTCCCTCATGCACCCCTCTACCACCCAGCCGTTTCCTCATGCGCCCCTCTACCCCCCAACCGTTCCCTCGCGCGCCCCTCTGCCCCCCAGCCGTTCCCTCGCACGGCTCTCGTCACTTTGCCCCGTGCAAAATTGTGAATGCATCGCAGATCGCCATCCACTCGCATATGCAACCAGCCTGACCTTCACACGGTCCTCTGCCCCCAGCCTGACCCTCACACGGTCCTCTGCCCCCAGCCTGACCCTCACACGGTCCTCTGCCCCCCAGCCTGACCCTCACACGATCCTCTGCCCCCCCAACCTGACCCTCACACGGCCCTCTGCCCCCCCCCCCCCCCAGCCTGACCCTCACACGGTCCTCTGCCCCCAGCCTGACCCTCACACGGTCCTTTGCCCCTCCCCAGCCTGACCCTCACACGGTCCCCTGCCCCCCCCCCCCCCAGCCTGACCCTCACACGATCCTCTGCCCCCCCAGCCTGACCCTCACACGGTCCTCTGCCCCCCCCAGCCTGACCCTCACACGCTCCTCTTCCCCCAGCCTGACCCTCACACGGTCCTTTGCCCCTCCCCAGCCTGCCCCTCACACGGTCCCCTGCCCCCCCCCCCAGCCTGCCCCTCACATGGTCCCCTGCCCCCCCAGCCTGACCCTCACACGGTCCTCTGCCCCCCCCCCCCCCAGCCTGACCCTCACACGATCCTCTGCCCCCCCCCCCCCAGCCTGACCCTCACACGATCCTCTGCCCCCAGCCTGACCCTCACACGGTCCTCTGCACCCTCCCATGGCCTCAGCCCATGACCTGGGTGTGATGACAGTGTATACAGCAGCGGCGTGTGGCGGTGTGCCGGTACTGTGCTCCTCCCGCCGGCAGGGGGCGCTGAGTGTCGCCATGGCGCCGTATGTAAGCATGGTTACCTGGGACCTGGGATGTTTATTATGCTCCGTACACACCGGCACCCTGCAGCCCCAGCCGCGGTGAGTGAGGGGCCGGCGGGGGGACCCGGGGCCGTACAGGCTCCGCTACTCGTTCCCTTCTGTTACTGGTGAGTGTGCGGGGAGGGTCGGGGAGGGTAGGGGACCCTGGTGTCTGCGGGGAGGGTAGGGGACCCTGGTGTCTGCGGGGGGTGTAGTGGGTAGGGGACCCTGGTGTCTGCGGGGGGTGTAGTGGGTAGGGGACCCTGGTGTCTGCGGGGAGGGTAGGGGACCCTGGTGTCTGCGGGGGATGTAGTGGGTAGGGGACCCTGGTGTCTGTGGGGGGTGTAGTGGGTAGGGGACCCTGGTGTCTGTGGGGAGGGTAGGGGACCCTGGTGTCTGCGGGGGATGTAGTGGGTAGGTGACCCTGGTGTCTGTGGGGGGTGTAGTGGGTAGGGGACCCTGGTGTCTGTGGGGAGGGTAGGGGACCCTGGTGTCTGCGGGGAGGGTAGGGGACCCTGGTGTCTGCGGGGGGTGTAGTGGGTAGGGGACCTTGGTGTCTGCTGGGTGGGTAGGTGACACTGGTGTCTGCGGGGGGTGTAAGGGACCCTGGTGTCTGTGGGGGGTGTAGTGGGTAGGTGACCCTGGTGTCTGTGGGGGGTGTAGTGGGTAGGGGACCCTGGTGTCTGCTGGGTGGGTAGGGGACCCTGGTGTCTGCTGGGTGGGTAGGTGACACTGGTGTCTGCGGGGGGTGTAGTGGGTAGGTGACCCTGGTGTCTGTGGGGGGTGTAGTGGGTAGGGGACTCTGGTGTCTGTGGGGAGGGTAGGGGACCCTGGTGTCTGCGGGGAGGGTAGGGGACCCTGGTGTCTGCGGGGGGTGTAGTGGGTAGGTGACCTTGGTGTCTGCTGGGTGGGTAGGTGACACTGGTGTCTGCGGGGGGTGTAAGGGACCCTGGTGTCTGTGGGGGGTGTAGTGGGTAGGTGACCCTGGTGTCTGTGGGGAGTGTAGTGGGTAGGGGACCCTGGTGTCTGCTGGGTGGGTAGGGGACCTTGGTGTCTGCTGGGTGGGTAGGTGACACTGGTGTCTGCGGGGGGTGTAAGGGACCCTGGTGTCTGTGGGGGGTGTAGTGGGTAGGTGACCCTGGTGTCTGTGGGGGGTGTAGTGGGTAGGGGACCCTGGTGTCTGCTGGGTGGGTAGGTGACACTGGTGTCTGCGGGGGGTGTAGTGGGTAGGTGACCCTGGTGTCTGTGGGGGGTGTAGTGGGTAGGTGACCCTGGTGTCTGTGGGGAGGGTAGGGGACCCTGGTGTCTGCGGGGAGGGTAGGGGACCCTGGTGTCTGCGGGGGGTGTAGTGGGTAGGGGACCTTGCTGTCTGCTGGGTGGGTAGGTGACACTGGTGTCTGCGGGGGGTGTAAGGGACCCTGGTGTCTGTGGGGGGTGTAGTGGGTAGGTGACCCTGGTGTCTGTGGGGGGTGTAGTGGGTAGGGGACCCTGGTGTCTGCTGGGTGGGTAGGGGACCCTGGTGTCTGCGGGCTGGGTAGGTGACCCTGGTGTCTGTGGGGGGTGTAGTGGGTAGGGGACCCTGGTGTCTGCTGGGTGGGTAGGTGACACTGGTGTCTGCGGGGGGTGTAGTGGGTAGGTGACCCTGGTGTCTGTGGGGGGTGTAGTGGGTAGGGGACCCTGGTGTCTGCTGGGTGGGTAGGGGACCCTGGTGTCTGCGGGCTGGGTAGGTGACACTGGTGTCTGCGGGGGGTGTAGTGGGTATGTGATACTGGTGTTTGCGGGGTGGGTAGGTGACCCTGGTGTCTGCGGGGGGTGTAGTGGGTAGGGGACCCTGGTGTCTGCGGGGTGGATAGGGGACCCTGGTGTCTGCAGGGTGGGTAGGTGACACTGATGTCTGCGGGGTGGGTAGGGGACCCTGGTGTCTGCGGGGTGGGTAGGTGGCTGACCCTGCTGACGGTGTGTGTGGGGTGAGTCGGTGACACTGGTGTGTGTGTGGAATGAGTAGGTGACCCAGGTGTCAGTGTGTGTAAGGTGTGGGGCGATCCGTTCGCACGGTGTCTGCTTGTGTGGCGTAAGCCTGGTGTCTGTGGGGTGAGTAGGTGACACTGGTGTCTGTGGGGTGAGTAGGTGACACTGGTGTCTGTGGGGTGAGTAGGTGACACTGGTGTCTGTGGGGTGAGCTGTTGAGCCTGGTGTCGGTGTGTGTGGAGATGAGCCGTTGAGCCTGGTGTCATTGTGTCAGCATGTGTGGGGTGAGCCTGGTGTCATTGTGTCAGCATGTGTGGGGTGAGCCTGGTGTGTGTGTGTGTGTGGAGTGAGTAGGTGACACTGGTGTCAGCGTGTGTAAGGTGTGGGCCTGGTGTCTGTGGGGTGAGTAGGTGATTCTGGTGTCTGTGGGGTGAGCTGTTGAGCCTGGTGTCGGTGTGTGTGGTGTTGAGCCTGGTGTCGGCATGTGTGGTATCGAGCCTGGTATCAGCGTATGTGGTATCGAGCCAGGTGTCAGCGTGTGTGGGGGTGAGCCATTGAGCCTGGTGTCGGCGTGTGTGGTGTTGAGCCTGGTGTCGGCGTGTGTGGTATCGAGCCTGGTGTCGGCGTGTGTGGGGGTGAGCTATTGAGCCGAGTGTCGACGTGTGTGGGGTGAGCCTGGTGTCGGTGTGCATGGGGTATAGCCTGGTGTCAGGAACGTTCTATGCAGTGGGTAATGCTGATTCCACGCATATGGTCACTTGCAGAAAGACTTGTGTTTGGGATTCTCCTCCTCCACACTGCGTGTAACGCAACGAAGATACTAATAAATGATTGCGGGGGGTCCCGTTAGTCTGAGGGGTCCATCTGATTGGCTGCGTCTAGCGGCGGCACAGCAATCAGTTACGTTTACACTGCTTATGTTACGATTTGCTGTAATACGTGTAGTCCTGGAACGTTTCATCCTGCGTCCTGTCTTCTGCACTCATCCTGATTTTAATAATTTAAAGGGCCGGTCGCCGGACATCCTGGGCCATTCCTTTGTTTAGATTTGGGCACGGTAGAAGGGGTTACGGTCATTAGGTCGAGAGTCATTAGGTCGACATGGAAAAAGGTCAACATGAATTTTTAACTATTATTTTTTTTTATTATTTTTTTACTTTTTCATACTTTACGATCCACTTGGACTACAATTGGGATCGGTAACCTGTGCCGAGTGCAGCGGTAGGGGACACGGATCACTAATTGGGGTTCCCGGTCACATTACGGAGAAAACGACACCAAAAAAACATTAAAAACCCATGTTGACCTTTTTCCATGTCGACCTTTCGTCCGTGTCGACATATTCAGGTGTCGACCTAAGTGGTGTCTACCTAATTGGTGTCGACCTTGAGTCCCAGACCCATGACCCCGGCAGAAGTCCTGTTGTAATTTGTAACGTTTATACGTCCTTATAAACGGGTTTTCATGTAGAATTTTTGTTTGTGCTTTGACGGATGTGAGTTACTATCGTACGGGCTCTTTATTCAGTACATTGGGGTATTTACTAAAGTGGAGATGTTGCCCAATCACATTTTAGCTATTCTCTTCTGGAAGGCACTAGATAAATTAGAAGTAGAATATAATTGGTTGATATGGGCAACATCTTCACTCTTATAAACCGGCACTGTACTGCATATAACTGCGCTATAGCGATGGATGTTCATTGCGCAGGGCTTATTGCGGATGAAATAATCGCCTATTTACGCTATACTGACGGGACCCCTCTTCTGTTCTGGTTTGCTTTGCAGAGCTGGACAGTGACAAAGGTTCTCTTCTGCGATCACATCGGAACCGGGCGGATTATCAGTACGGTGCGGCCTACCTGTTCATGTGTAATGTCCGGTCTGATAATTCACCGCAGTATCATGGAGCAGAGTCCGGTCACCCCATGGCTGCTTTGACTGTGTCCCGGTTCTGTCTCGGTAGACCAGCATGTGCGTTCCACGTAGCCGGACGTCCATAACTCCTGTTCATCATGCCCATCAAGATGGAGAAGCAGACGGTCTGTAATGCTCGGGACTCTGGGCAAGAGAATTCCGTCGCAAGCGATGACGGGGTGACGCAGATTTTGCCGTTTCCACAGAGCAAGCAGCGGGATGTCAGGGATTGGATAAACAGACAAGATCAGGAGGTAAACTCTTCTCATAATAAGGCAATTCAACGTAATAAAGATCATACGCCCAAACCGCCCGCAAAACCAAGGTTACCCAAACTGCAGAGAGCGTTGTCCCTGGACGAGAAACGCTGGCGGCGGACGCTAAGAACAAGCCAGTGGAGCTTAACAGACCAGATAGAAACTGGGTCATCCTCGGGTTCTCTCCAGGAAGACTTCGAGGATCCTGCTGCCAGGTGTTCCGGCCCGCAGACTGACCCCACACTGTGCTCCGCTCACCCGCAACCTTCTCTAACGAGCCAGAGCCTGGGTATGGCATCAGGATTCCTGAAAGGCGGTTCACTTTCAAACACCAGGCCGAAACTCGCACAGACCAAGCTGAAGCAAAGTCTCTCACAGTTAGAACTGAACGCAACCACGAGAGCGATGAGGACGGGTAATAGGATAGAGCCAGATTACCTGGATTATAAGAGCAATCATTTTCTCAGACATAGCAGCAGCCTGAGTGACACACGGCTCCACAATATGGTGTGTGACCAGTGCTCCAGCAACTCGATGAGGAGTACGTACAGCCTGCTGACCCCCCTGCGCTCCAAGGACGTCCGGAACAGGTATGTAGCTATAGAAGACCACGTTGCGTATTGTGCCCCCTGATCGTAGTAATCCTGGTACTGATAGAGTGACCGGACATCATATCTGGTTTCATAGTGATCTCAGCAGCGGACAGGCCTAAGCCCCTCAGATCCGTCCTCCTAAGATATTTATTTGTCACGTGTGTAACTGGCTGTGGACACAGGATGTCGGCAGCCTACAAAGTACAGCCGGCAGATCATATGTGTTCACCGCCCCCAAGTAGATATATTGTAACTAAAATGTAGTCAAAATACTACAGATACAAGAGACAACGGTAATTAATAGAGATCCGGATTGTTACACACAGGTTTTCTTCTTTCGTGATCAATGACAGCTGATTGATCAATTCTACACCAAATTACATTTATTGATCTTCAAAACTTTCTGGTTATTTAAAAAAAAAAAAGTAAATTTTTTTTTGCATTATTATATTTTAGTATGAAATAAGAACGTGGCCTTTGTCCTAGAGTGGAACAATCAACTGACCTCATACCAGAAAGTCCATTCAGTTGTTGTTAGGACTATGGTGGTCATTCCGAGTTGATCGCTAGCTGCTTTCGTTCGCTGCGCAGCGATGAGGCAAAAAAAGGCACTTCTGCACATGCGTATGCAGCGCAATGCGTATGCGGCACAATGCGCACGCGCGATGTACTATTACAACGAACAATGTAGTTTCACACAAGGTCTAGCGAAGCTTTTCAGTCGCACTGCTGGCCGCAGAGTGATTGACAGGAAGTGGCCGTTTCTTGGTGTCAACTGACCGTTTTCAGGGAGTGTTAGGAAAAACGCAGGCATGCCAGGAATAACGCAGGCGTGGCTGGCCGAACGCTGGACGGGTTTGTGACGTCAAAACAGGAACTGAACAGTCTGAAGTGATCGCAAGCGCTGAGTAGGTATTGAGATACTCTAAAACTGCACAAAAAAAGTTTGCCGCCGCTCTGCGATCCTTTCGTTCGCACTTCTGCTAAGCTAAGATACACTCCCAGTGTGAGGCGGCATAGCGTTTCCAGGGCTGCTAAAACTGCTAGCGAGCAAACAACTCGGAATGACCACCTGTGACAGAATTGGATCCAGACACGCTATTTTGCCGGCTGTTAGGCCGATAATGTAAAACCGTTTATTGATAGCCACATCCATCGTTTACGACAATGACAGATGTGTTTCGCCATTCACAGAAGCTACTTGGAGGGGAGCCTGCTGGCCACCGGAGCGTTGCTGGGAGCGGAGGAACTGGATCGATATTTCCCAGATAGACGGCTGAGAATCTCTGTTTCTACCTGGAACATGCAAGGACGGAAGGTAAGCGCAGATATTCTGCTTAGGAGAGCGGGTCTGCGCTGCAAGATTCACGGCAACCGGCGGTGAAGACAGTTGGACATATTTGGATGCAGAGTATAATATAGTAAATACTGCCATCCTCCAGGGGGTTTCCCAGTAAGTTAGGTGGGACATGTAGCCGCAGGGGGGTGGTCTTCAGTTTGCCGACTGTCGGGATCCTGGCGCCGGAATCCTGACAGCCGGCATACCGACACTTTTTCTCACTCCTGGAGGGAGAATAAATAGCGTAGCGCACCGCCGTGCCCGCAGCGTAGCGAGCCCGCAAGGGTCTCATTTGCGCTCGTCACGCTGTCGGTATGCCGGCGGTCGGGATCCCGGTGCCGGTATGCCGGGAGCCTGGCCGCCGGCATACCATAGTACACCCGCCGCAGGGATGTCTCCGTTATCTTAATGACTTCATCCGGTTACATGTAAATCTAAATAACCGTTTACTGTATTAGTAAAGAATGAAGCAAAAACTCTCTCATCATTTTAGAGCAGCACTTGGTGCATCGTCCCTTTACCCCTGTAATTTGTCCTCCTCACTGAACCCCTTGTATTCTGCCCAGCGGGTGACTTATGTGTCCTCTTTGCTGTCAGATCTGTGAGGCGGATATACCTGAGATCTGACGCACAATGTGAAATAACCGGCGGCAATTGATTGCATGGCGACTGCAGGCGGCCTGCTTCTAATGAGAAATTTGTGTCTGTAAAACCCTCCAAAGCGGGAAATGGAAATATGAATGCCTGGCATGTGAATATTATATATATATATATATATATATATATATATATACACCACTACTGGTAATGATCATTACAGCACTGATACAGTATCACACCAGCTTCTCTTCCCTGGCATCATGTACGGCAGATTTATTTCCGATCATTACTGAGCGGCTATAAATTTACCTGCAGGCTGCTGTCTGGGGACGCTATAAATACTCTTTCCTTACTCCCCGGGGTGTCACTGAACACAGGCCTGTGACAGCATCTTTCCTGCTCTGTGTATCTCTCAGCCACCAGCCAGGCGTATGGCCTACAACTCCCATCCGGTTACTGAGCATGCCTGGTCTTTGGGGCAGGACTGTCAGAGATTCTCTCAGCATGTTCATTAGGAATAAGGAAAAAGCCGACCCCCCTATTTATTAACAAAGCAATAGCCTGTCCCAGCGGTTCCCAAACTTTTTTAAGGTCACGTCACCCTACAGTATCAGACATTTTTTTTTCACGCCACCCCTAGACCAAATAATTAGATAAATAATGTTTATATGTCATCCTTAGGTTCAGTTATGTGGTGAGGGACGGGATTCACTTCTGTTTGTCCACATAGTTTATGATTGGCAGCCACCAGATCTGGTTTTATCTGTGATGTTGAACGTAAATAATTTGAATTGGTCATGGATTATCTACCAATGGCACCCCTGCAAGTGTCCCGAGGCACCCTAGCACACAGTTTGGGAACCACTGGCCATTGTCACACAGAAATATTGGCCTGTTTTCTTGAAGCTTTACCAACATATATCAGTTTAAAGTAGGGTAGAATTGAGGTATTACAACCCAATCCCTGGTGCTCCTATATACTCTATGCTGTATGTACTGACAGCTCCCCAGGGGCAGACTGTATCCATCCGCATGTAGTCCTGAATGCAGCTGGATTCCTGCTCACCAGATCCCCAGTAATCCTCTGTATAGGATAGTATCACTGACACGTAGCTGGGTACCTGCTCACCAGATCCCCAGTAATCCTATGTATAGGATAGTATCACTGACACGTAGCTGGCTACCTGATCACCAGATCCCCAGTAATCCTCTGTATAGGATAGTATCACTGACACGTAGCTGGATACCTGCTCACCAGATCCCCAGTAATCCTCTGTATAGGATAGTATCACTGACACGTAGCTGGGTACCTGCTCACCAGATCTCCAGTAATCCTCCTGTATAGGATAGGATCGCTGACACGTAGCTGGGTACCTGCTCACCTGATCCCCAGTAATCCTCTGTATAGGATAGGATCGCTGACACGTAGCTGGGTACCGGCTCACCAGATCCCCAGTAATCCTCTGTATAGGATAGTATCGCTGACACGTAGCTGGGTACCTGCTCACCTGATCCCCAGTAATCCTCTGTATAGGATAGTATCACTGACATGTAGCTGGATTCCTGCTCGCCAGATCCCCAGTAATCCTCTGTATAGGATAGGATCGCTGACACGTAGCTGGATTCCTGCTCGCCAGATCCCCAGTAATCCTCTGTATAGGATAGGATCGCTGACACGTAGCTGGATTCCTGCTCGCCAGATCCCCAGTAATCCTCTGTATAGGATAGGATCGCTGACACGTAGCTGGATTCCTGCTCACCAGATCCCCAGTAATCCTCTGTATAGGATAGGATCGCTGACACGTAGCTGGACACCTGCTCACCAGATCCCCGGTAATCCTCTGTATAGGATAGTATCGCTGACACGTAGCTGGACACCTGCTCACCAGATCTCCAGTAATCCTCTGTATAGGATAGTATCGCTGACACGTAGCTGGACACCTGCTCACCAGATCCCCAGTAATCCTCTGTATAGGATAGGATCGCTGACATGTAGCTGGATTCCTGCTCACCAGATCCCCAGTAATCCTCTGTATAGGATAGGATCACTGACACGTAGCTGGGTACCGGCTCACCAGATCCCCAGTAATCCTCTGTATAGGATAGTATCACTGACACGTAGCTGGGTACCTGATCACCAGATCCCCAGTAATCCTCTGTATAGGATAGTATCACTGACAAGTAGCTGGATACCTGATCACCAAATCCCCAGTAATCCTCTGTATAGGATAGTATCACTGACACGTAGCTGGATACCTGCTCACCAGATCCCCAGTAATCCTCTGTATAGGATAGTATCACTGACAAGTAGCTGGATACCTGATCACCAAATCCCCAGTAATCCTCTGTATAGGATAGTATCACTGACACGTAGCTGGATACCTGCTCACCAGATCCCCAGTAATCCTCTGTATAGGATAGTATCACTGACACGTAGCTGGCTACCTGATCACCAGATCCCCAGTAATCCTCTGTATAGGATAGTATCACTGACACATAGCTGGCTACCTGATCACCAGATCCCCAGTAATCCTCTGTATAGGATAGTATCACTGACACACAGCTGGATTCCTGCTCACCAGATCCCCAGTAATCCTCTGTATAGGATAGGATCACGGACACGTAGCTGGGTACCTGATCACCAGATCCCCAGTAATCCTCTGTATAGGATAGTATCACTGACACGTAGCTGGATTCCTGCTCACCAGATCCCCAGTAATCCTCTGTATAGGATAGTATCACTGACACGTAGCTGGATACCTGCTCACCAGATCCCCAGTAATCCTCTGTATAGGATAGTATCACTGACACGTAGCTGGCTACCTGATCACCAGATCCCCAGTAATCCTCTGTATAGGATAGTATCACTGACACGTAGCTGGATTCATGCTCACCAGATCCCCAGTAATCCTCTGTATAGGATAGGATCACTGACACGTAGCTGGCTACCTGATCACCAGATCCCCAGTAATCCTCTGTATAGGATAGTATCACTAACACGTAGCTGGATTCCTGCTCACCAGATCCCCAGTAATCCTCTGTATAGGATAGTATCACTGACACGTAGCTGGGTACCTGCTCACCAGATCCCCAGTAATCCTCTGTATAGGATAGTATCACTGACACGTAGCTGGGTACCTGCTCACCAGATCCCCAGTAATCCTCTGTATAGGATAGTATCACTGACACGTAGCTGGCTACCTGATCACCAGATCCCCAGTAATCCTCTGTATAGGATAGTATCACTGACACGTAGCTGGATTCCTGCTCACCAGATCCCCAGTAATCCTCTGTATAGGATAGGATCGCTGACATGTAGCTGGATTCCTGCTCACCAGATCCCCAGTAATCCTCTGTATAGGATAGGATCACTGACACGTAGCTGGGTACCGGCTCACCAGATCCCCAGTAATCCTCTGTATAGGATAGTATCACTGACACGTAGCTGGGTACCTGATCACCAGATCCCCAGTAATCCTCTGTATAGGATAGTATCACTGACAAGTAGCTTGGATACCTGATCACCAGATCCCCAGTAATCCTCTGTATAGGATAGTATCACTGACACGTAGCTGGATACCTGCTCACCAGATCCCCAGTAATCCTCTGTATAGGATAGTATCACTGACACGTAGCTGGCTACCTGATCACCAGATCCCCAGTAATCCTCTGTATAGGATAGTATCACTGACACATAGCTGGATTCCTGCTCACCAGATCCCCAGTAATCCTCTGTATTGGATAGGATCACGGACACGTAGCTGGGTACCTGATCACCAGATCCCCAGTAATCCTCTGTATAGGATAGTATCACTGACACGTAGCTGGATTCCTGCTCACCAGATCCCCAGTAATCCTCTGTATAGGATAGTATCACTGACACGTAGCTGGATTCCTGCTCACCAGATCCCCAGTAATCCTCTGTATAGGATAGGATCACTGACACGTAGCTGGCTACCTGATCACCAGATCCCCAGTAATCCTCTGTATAGGATAGTATCACTGACACGTAGCTGGATTCCTGCTCACCAGATCCCCAGTAATCCTCTGTATAGGATAGGATCACTGACACGTAGCTGGGTACCGGCTCACCAGATCCCCAGTAATCCTCTGTATAGGATAGTATCACTGACACGTAGCTGGGTACGTGCTCGCCAGATCCCCAGTAATCCTCTGTATAGGATAGGATCGCTGACACGTAGCTGGATTCCTGCTCGCCAGATCCCCAGTAATCCTCTGTATAGGATAGGATCACTGACACGTAGCTGGATTACTGCTCACCAGATCCCCAGTAATCCCCTGTATAGGATAGGATCGCTGACACGTAGCTGGATTCCTGCTCACCAGATCCCCAGTAATCCTCAGTATAGGATAGGATCGCTGACACGTAGCTGGCTACCTGCTCACCAGATCCCCAGTAATCCTCTGTATAGGATAGTATCACTGACACGTAGCTGGCTACCTGATCACCAGATCCCCAGTAATCCTCTGTATAGGATAGTATCACTGACACGTAGCTGGACACCTGCTCACCAGATCCACAGTAATCCTCTGTATAGGATAGTATCACTGACACGTAGCTGGATTCCTGCTCACCAGATCTCCAGTAATCCTCTGTATAGGATAGTATCACTGACACGTAGCTGGGTACCTGCTCACCAGATCCCCAGTAATCCTCTGTATAGGATAGTATCACTGACACGTAGCTGGACACCTGCTCACCAGATCCCCAGTAATCCTCTGTATAGCATAGTATCACTGACACGTAGCTGGGTACCTGCTCACCAGATCCCCAGTAATCCTCTGTATAGGATAGTATCACTGACACGTAGCTGGACACCTGCTCACCAGATCCACAGTAATCCTCTGTATAGGATAGGATCACTGACACGTAGCTGGACACCTGCTCACCAGATCCACAGTAATCCTCTGTATAGGATAGTATCACTGACACGTAGCTGGATACCTGCTCACCAGATCCCCAGTAATCCTCTGTATAGGATAGGATCACTGACACGTAGCTGGATTCCTGCTCACCAGATCCCCAGTAATCCTCTGTATAGGATAGTATCACTGACACATAGCTGGCTACCTGATCACCAGATCCCCAGTAAGCCTCTGTATAGGATAGTATCACTGACACGTAGCTGGCTACCTGCTCACCAGAACCCCAGTAATCCTCTGTATAGGATAGTATCACTGACACGTAGCTGGGTACCTGCTCACCAGATCCCCAGTAATCCTCTGTATAGGATAGGATCACTGACACGTAGCTGGATTCCTGCTCACCAGATCCCCAGTAATCCTCTGTATAGGATAGTATCACTGACACATAGCTGGCTACCTGATCACCAGATCCCCAGTAAGCCTCTGTATAGGATAGTATCACTGACACGTAGCTGGCTACCTGCTCACCAGAACCCCAGTAATCCTCTGTATAGGATAGTATCACTGACACGTAGCTGGGTACCTGCTCACCAGATCCCCAGTAATCCTCTGTATAGGATAGGATCACTGACACGTAGCTGGCTACCTGATCACCAGATCCCCAGTAATCCTCTGTATAGGATAGTATCACTGACACGTAGCTGGACACCTGCTCACCAGATCCACAGTAATCCTCTGTATAGGATAGTATCACTGACACGTAGCTGGATACCTGCTCACCAGATCCCCAGTAATCCTCTGTATAGGATAGGATCACTGACACGTAGCTGGATTCCTGCTCACCAGATCCCCAGTAATCCTCTGTATAGGATAGTATCACTGACACGTAGCTGGCTACCTGATCACCAGATCCCCAGTAATTCTCTGTATAGGATAGTATCACTGACACGTAGCTGGCTACCTGATCACCAGATCCCCAGTAATCCTCTGTATAGGATAGTATCACTGACACGTAGCTGGATTCCTGATCACCAGATCCCCAGTAATTCTCTGTATAGGATAGTATCACTGACACGTAGCTGGATTCCTGCTCACCAGATCCCCAGTAATCCTCTGTATAGGATAGTATCACTGACACGTAGCTGGCTACCTGATCACCAGATCCCCAGTAATCCTCTGTATAGGATAGTATCACTGACACGTAGCTGGGTACCTGCTCACCAGATCCCCAGTAATCCTCTGTATAGGATAGGATCACTGACACGTAGCTGGATTCCTGCTCACCAGATCCCCAGTAATCCTCTGTATAGGATAGTATCACTGACACGTAGCTGGGTACCTGCTCACCAGATCCCCAGTAATCCTCTGTATAGGATAGTATCACTGACACGTAGCTGGGTACCTGATCACCAGATCCCCAGTAATCCTCTGTATAGGATAGTATCACTGACACGTAGCTGGACACCTGCTCACCTGATCCCCAGTAATCCTCTGTATAGGATAGTATCGCTGACACGTAGCTGGCTAGGGTCCCTGCATTCGCTGCCTATTTGGTTGGGGTGTGTATAATATACAGTTAATGGTGATGGGTACAAATGTGTCCTCATACATATTTGTTGCAGCTGCACTAAACAGCCCCTCTCGGCGCACAAGGTTCCATAACACTTAGCTTCGGGCCTCTTTTTTGCATATTTTTTTTGCCAAAAAATGTGTATAAGATACAGCGTGATATGACTAGGACGCACCAGGAGACTGTGCTGATTCATTTTATATGCAATATTTACATGTCTGTGTGCGTCTGAATCTGTATGCAAAGTGCTACGATGCAGCTGCTGCAGTTTTTTACCATGCCAAATTCAATCGTGCTAAGGGGGTCATTCTGAGTTGATCGTACGTAGCAACTTTTTGCTGC
Source organism: Pseudophryne corroboree (assembly GCF_028390025.1). NCBI lineage: Eukaryota > Metazoa > Chordata > Amphibia > Anura > Myobatrachidae > Pseudophryne > Pseudophryne corroboree. The sequence goes on from NC_086451.1 coordinate 7,774,619, forward strand.
TCGTGCGATGAACTAGATGCCGCCTATGGGGGAGTGTATTTCTGCATAGCAGGGCGGCGATCGCTTGTGCAGCCCTGCTATGCTGAAAAAGTTTCACTCAAAACAAGACCAGGGCTGCAGCTACATACCCAGTGCGACGGATCCAGCGATGAAGGTCCCGGTCCTGACGTCAGACATCCGCCCTCCGTTCGCCTGGACACGCCTGCGTTCTTCTTACAACTCCCCGAAAACGGCTGGAATCGGTGAGTATCCGCCCCGGAACACCTCCTGCCTGTCCATCTTCTTGCGATCGCCGCTGCGATCACATTTGTCGCTGGCGGCGTTGTTGCCTGGTGACGATCGTGCGCGATGCATTTTTGACCCGTTCGCACCGCATTGCGTGTGAACGGGTCGGAATGACCCCCTAAGTGTACAGACTTGGTCACACAAAATATACAAGTGTTGCATCACACTGAGATTAAGACACATTTTTGGCAAAAAAAAAAAAAAAATGGCCGATGCTGGCGGAGTTACACGAGACCTCGCAGCTCACTGGCATCGCCCGCTGCGTTGCGCACTGAGGCTATATGTACGATGTACAGTGCGTTGTAGGAGTGTATAATAATCCAGTATTGGTGATTATATAAGTTCGGTACAGATGGTCACGGTTCTGTGTATAAGTTAATGAAACCCGTCCACTCTTTTTCAGGAATTGCCGGAGACTCTGGATGACTTCTTGCTGCCGTCAGACAATGATTTTGCACAGGACATGTACGTTGTCGGCGTCCAGGAAGGAACCCCAGACAGGTATATCCACAGACATGACCGCAGCGTGTATTCTACTGTATTAGCTGCAAAGTCGTGAGGATTTTATCATCCAAGATATAATGTATTCTGCACTGAGAAACTTATTCTCCTGTAGTAATAGGAGGGGCTGATACATTACCCATTGTGGTGACAATAAGATGACGATACACGTGAGGCCACAGGTCACCTTCCACAGGATCTTGTAACTATTTTTGTTTTTAAATGAACTGTAATGGTTTCTGGATAATGTATTCTGGGGTTAGGCAACCTGTGGAACCACACATGCCAGCATGCCATGCCACAGCTTTAGCATGCTCTAACAGCAGAACTGTGGCAGGGCATGCTGGGAGGTGTAGTTACACAGCAGCTGGAGTGTCATAGGTTGCCTACCCCTGATGTATTCACTATGATGGCTCTCTAGTGGTGGACACAGGGGTGTGGGCCTGTATTCTCCACTTCAAAGGAAAGGGGAATCTCCTTACTCCAAACATGCGGATAGGAGTACAGGGGTGCTTCCATTGGGGGGTCGTACCTCTGCCGGAGACATGGTGTAATGAAGTTGTACCGTAGCCCCGTGCGCTGGATCTCTCCTCTATATACAGGGCTGATACAGCGTTAAACCAGTTAGAGGTTTGACACAATACAGATGTATTAATTGCAGATGGCAGGGGTCACCAGTGTAATTGACCAGTCTGGGATAAGACCTCTGTCTGTCTGGGGGAAGTGTGGGTGCCGTGTGCCATGTATGGATTGGTATCATTGTAAATGATGTTATTTTTCTAGAGCTCCAACTGTTTCAGTATAAGAGGCGGTAGAATAGGTAGATTTCACAGCGTAGAAGGACAAGTGTGTAAATCAGTATTCCTGACAATGAGAGCGTCCTTATGAAATATTACATATGGTCACCACATTGTGCTTGTGTGGGTTCTGCCACTGGCTGAGGAAGCACCACCCTGAGCGGATTGCACCCCACATTCCACAGGTGTGTGGATGATGCTACGGTCTTGGCATAGTGCTGCGTTATATCTGAAGATGCTTTTTATTGTACATGTGACTCTGACATGACCGCCTGCTTCCTAAACCGGACACAGACTGTACGTTAGTGCAGATGAGCCGGCGGAACGCACACGTTTCAGTGGACCTTCATCAGTCCTAGATGCCTGAATTTAATATTAATAGGTTTCATTTTTGTGGCGTCGCATCGTTCCTACAGTTTTGTGCAAGGAAAACCCAGATAGCGGAGAGACTGACAGAACGCTGGTACTGTAAGCTGACATAATAACGCTAGTACAGGGTAATAACTGATAACGAGGCAGGACACAGGCAGTGGTGAGGGAATGGTGACTCCCTGCAGGCCAGTCAGGGGGAAGGGAAGGCAGTTCAGTATACCATGAGCCTGAATCTAGGGAAGGGTGAGCTCACAGTCAGTGAAAGGGACTAAGACAAGCCCTGGAAGCAATGAGGAACATTGGGACAGAGGGCCCTGCCTGTGAGAATTTACATGCTGAAATTAGAAATCTAGAAAGCAAAAACTGATTTAATTCTTATTATTGTTACTACTATTCTGTCACTTTATGGTAAGGTGTCCTAGGGATGATATTGTTTGTTCTGGCAGGCGAGAATGGGAGACGCGACTACAGGAGACCCTCGGGCCGCATTACGTCTTATTCCACTCGTCAGCGCATGGTGTCCTCTACCTGTCTGTCTTCACCCGGCGGGACCTGATCTGGTTCTGCTCAGGTATATATAGTCCCTGTCATAAAGCAGTAGCTGCAGATGCTCCGGAAGTCAGTCCTGTTCACTATACACACTGACACTACATTGACCAGCCATTCCACCGTGTGAGTTCGCTTGTCGGGCCTGATGTGCCACACACCTCCTTGTATAGGGCTGACCGTCCATACTGGACATATGGAGGCTTCTGGCCGCATTGTGACACAGCCAGATCAGTACAGTCTCCCCACACACTTACATTACCAAACTCTTCATCAGGCCAAACTTCTGTGTACTAATGAGCGCTGGAACTCTAGCACTCACCCCACAACTAAAACGTGTGATCGGATAAAGAGGCACTGCAAGGCTCATACCTCGACATGGTGCCATTGTCACATATAGTGCTCGTAACCACTGATCCTACTCATCACATTTATTGTTTCTGCAGAGGTGGAATACGCCACGGTGACCACACGCATGGTGTCTCAGATCAAGACCAAAGGCGGCCTCGGTGTGTCCTTCACCTTCTTCGGAACATCCTTCCTCTTCATCACCTCCCATTTCACATGTAAGACCGTGCAATACTTTCACACCGTAGAACTGTGCTAAATAATGTTTATCGTAGGGATCGCTGATCCCCAAACCTGCTGCTTTACAGGTGTAAGGATGTGTTTCACTATATGGATTACTGGCGCCCGTCATCACAGCTCGCCGTACAGCAAACGCAACAACATCTGTGTCAATCGCTTTATACAGCTCATAACAGAAATAATATACAATTCGTTACAAATGTGTGGAAGGACTCGTCTAGTGCGGCTCCATCGCATACATGCACTCCCAGCGGGACGCCGTCCGCCTAGCCTCGCCGGGAGTGCACAGAGACGCTCCCATTCTAGTGAACGGGGCGCGTCATGGACGCGTGCGCGCCTCAGACGCGGCGATAGGTGCGCCCAGGCACAGACGGAGCCACGATTAGCGTTTCCTGTGCTTAGCTGACAGGAGTGGGACCTAGTATGGCCTGCGCGCTGTGGACCTCTGCATATCGCTGTTGGTTCAGTCTTCCCATTCTCCTCTGACCCTTCTCATTAACAAGGCGTTTTCACCCACAGAACTGCCGCTCGCTGTATGTTTTCTGTTCACCATTCTCTGTAGAGAACGCTAGAGACTGCTATGTATGAAGGAGATCAGTGGCTTCTAAGAAACTACCCCACCTGTCGCCAACAATCGCTCCACCAGCAAAGTCTCCCAGACCCTATTTCTTCCCCATTCTGGTGTTGGGTCTGATCAACAACTGAACCTCTTATTCATTGTGTTGCTGCCGCATGATAGGCTCGTTAGATATTTGCATTAATGAGCAGGTGTACCTAATGACATGGATACTGAGTGTATATTGTACAAAATATATAACATTGACTTGGAAGCATGTGGCCTCTGTCTGAGTTAAATCCAGGCCCCCCATGGCGGTCCTGGTTACGTCTATTGATCTCTGATTATTTTTATTGGCAGCCGGCGATGGAAAAGTGAGCGAGAGGATTTTTGACTACAAAAAGATTAAGGAGAGCCTGGCCCTGCCCCGTAACATTCCCGACACAAACCCGTATCGCTCCAGTCCCTGTGAGTATTACATAGCACAGGCAGCGCCTGGTTTTTCACCCGAGAGGCTGGTCTGTTACCATCACGGTGTCACCAGAACCGGAGCATTAGAAAGGGGAAGGGGGGGGGGGGGGGGAATTGCAGTGTTGCTGCCAGTGACACTGTCCCTACGGTATGAACTTATGTGGTCTGTTACCGTCATGGTGTCACCAGAAACGGAGCGATAGACAGGGGGTAGATTTGCAGTGTTGCTGCCGGTGACACTGTCTCTACGGTATGAATTTATGTGGTCTGTTACTGTCACGGTGTCACCAGAGCCTGAGCGATAAGCGGGGGGGGAAATTTGCAGTGTTGCTGCCAGTGACACTGTCTCTACGGTATGAATTTATGTGGTCTGTTACCGTCACGGTGTCACCAGAACCTGAGCGATAGACAAGGGAGGGGGGGGGGAATTTGCAGTGTTGCTGCCGGTGACACTGTCTCTATGGTATGAATTTATGTGGTCTGTTACCATCACGGTGTCACCAGAACCAGAGCGATAGACGGGGTGGGGGGGGATTTGCAGTGTTGCTGCCAGTGACACTGTCCCTACGGTATGAATTTATGTGGTCTGTTACCGTCACGGTGTCACCAGAACCTGAGCGATAGACGGGGTGGGGGGGATTTGCAGTGTTGCTGCCGGTGACACTGTCTCTACGGTATGAATTTATGTGGTCTGTTACCATCACGGTGTCACCAGAACCGGAGCAATAGACAGGGTAGATTTGCAGTGTTGCTGCCGGTGACACTGTCTCTACGGTCTTAATTTATGTGGTCTGTTACCGTAACGGTGTCACCAGAACCTGAGCGATAGACAGGGGGGGGGGGGAATTTGCAGTGTTGCTGCCGGTGACACTGTCTCTATGGTATGAAATTATGTGGTCTGTTACCATCACGGTGTCACCAGAACCAGAGCGATGGGGAGAGGGGGGGAGAGGGGGGGGGGGGGGGGATTTGCAGTGTTGCTGCCAGTGATACTGTCCCTACGGTATGAATTTATGTGGTCTGTTACCGTAACGGTGTCACCAGAACCGGAGCAATAGACGGGGGGGGGGGGGATTTGCAGTGTTGCTGCCAGTGACACTGTCCCTACGGTATGAACTTATGTGGTCTGTTACCGTCACGGTGTCACCAGAACCGGAGCAATAGACAGGGGGGGGGGGATTTGCAGTGTTGCTGCCAGTGACACTGTCCCTGCGGTATGAACTTATGTGGTCTGTTACCGTCACGGTGTCACCAGAACCGGAGCAATAGACAGGGGGGGGGGGATTTGCAGTGTTGCTGCCAGTGACACTGTCCCTACGGTATGAACTTATGTGGTCTGTTACCGTAACGGTGTCACCAGAACCGGAGCAATAGACGGGGGGGGGGGGGATTTGCAGTGTTGCTGCCAGTGACACTGTCCCTACGGTATGAACTTATGTGGTCTGTTACCGTCACGGTGTCACCAGAACCGGAGCAATAGACAGGGGGGGGGGATTTGCAGTGTTGCTGCCAGTGACACTGTCCCTGCGGTATGAACTTATGTGGTCTGTTACCGTCACGGTGTCACCAGAACCGGAGCAATAGACAGGGGGGGGGGGATTTGCAGTGTTGCTGCCAGTGACACTGTCCCTACGGTATGAACTTATGTGGTCTGTTACCGTCACGGTGTCACCAGAACCGGAGCGATAGACAGGGGGTAGATTTGCAGTGTTGCTGCCAGTGACACTGTCTCTATGGTATGAATTTATGTGGTCTGTTACCATCACGGTGTCACCAGAGCCGGAGCGATAGATAGGGGGTAGATTTGCAGTGTTGCTGCCGGTGACACTGTCTCTACGGTATGAATTTGTGGTCTGTTACCATCACGGTGTCACCAGAACCGGAGCGATAGACAGGGGGTAGATTTGCAGTGTTGCCTCCGGTGACATTGTCTCTACGGTATGAATTTATGTGGTCTGTTACCATCACGGTGTCACCAGAACCGGAGCGATAGATAGTGGGGGGGGATTTGCAGTGTTGCTGCCAGTGATACTGTCCCTGCGGTATGAATTTATGTGGTCTGTTACCGTCACGGTATCACCAGAACCGGAGCGATAGACGGAGGGGGATTTGCAGTGTTGCTGCCAGTGACACTGTCTTGACGGTATGAATTTATGTGGAGCTAATAACTCGGTGCTGGGGAAAAGGGATCTCGATCAGAGAGGCCAGGGAGACGGATGTGCAGCGTCTCTAATAAGGAGTATCATGGGTTATTGCCGATGTTTCGTGTGTACATGGGAGAACCGTGATGCTGCCGCCATGGAGATGTGTCTCTGATACTAGGCTCACACATTAGGCTGCTGTGAATTTCATACAGAGAACGTGGCGGGCGTTCGCTGCCAGTTACTACTTAGCTGGTACGGGCGCTATCTTGCTGAATTGGGGGGGGGGGGGGGGGGGAGCAGCAGTGGGTGTTCCTATTTCTGCCCAGAAATGAGTGTAGAGGGGAATTCCAGGCTCCCTTTCAGCTGTGAGCGTCTGTGTGAAGAGACATGGAGGTTCCGGGAATCGGCGAAGGAAAACTGTATCTAACGGTGAACATGGTAACACAGGCTATAAGACATCCTCCAGGGAATACAATGAGGATTGATCGCAGAGAGCCACATTGTGTTCAGTTCTCAGGCAAACTTTATAAAAATAGAATTATGAAGAGTTTCCAAACAGTCTAGAGCAGGTACTCCCAACCGCGGTCCTCAAGGCACACCAACAGTGCAGGTTTTAGTGATATCCAGGCTTGAACACAGATGGTTAAATCAAAATAACTGAGGTACTAATTAAGTCACCTGTGTCCAAGCCTGGATATCACTAAAACCAGGACTGTTAGTGTGCCTTGAGGACCGTGGTTGTGAACACTGGTCTATAGGATCCTTCCCATATGGGCAGCAGTTATAATATACGTCACATATCGGAGCATTTCTGCAGCTGGCTATAGGTAGCTGTTTCTGCTTGACACACCTGATGTGTTGGTGGGGTATATATATCTATATATATATATATATATATATATATATATATATATCTGTCTGTATCGCAGTCACCTAGCCACTGTAAAACCGTGTGTCTTATTTGTCTGACCCGTCAGTGGACGTCACCAGCCGCTTCGATGAGGTTTTCTGGTTTGGAGACTTCAACTTCCGGCTGAACAAGGACCGTCCGGGCGTGATCTCAATCCTAGGGCGCAAGCTGGAGAGAGACGTTTCCGGCCTGCTGCAGTACGACCAGCTTCTCCGAGAGATGAGCCACGGTACGGTGACCGGACGCAGTTTCCCCGGAGCACAGAGCTCGGTCACTGCGTCGTCTGTATTATCTCTCTTGTCAAGGCTAGAGGGGGCCAACAACCCCGCGTTACACACTGCATGTATATAGTATAATATATCTACAGTATGTTCAGACACTTCTGTGGGGAGATGTTAGGACTAATTTACTAAAATACCATTCAAGTGCAGAATATGCCCTGAGCCCCTGCAATTAGCATTTCTCTATCGTCCTAGTGGATGCTGGGGTTCCTGAAAGGACCATGGGGAATAGCGGCTCCGCAGGAGACAGGGCACAAAAGTAAAGCTTTCCGATCAGGTGGTGTGCACTGGCTCCTCCCCCTATGACCCTCCTCCAAGCCAGTTAGATTTTTGTGCCCGGCCGAGAAGGGTGCAATTCTAGGTGGCTCTCCTAAAGAGCTGCTTAGAGAAAGTTTAGCTTAGGTTTTTTACTTTACAGTGAGTCCTGCTGGCAACAGGATCACTGCAACGAGGGACAGAGGGGAGAAGAAGTGAACTCACCTGCGTGCAGGATGGATTGGCTTCTTGGCTACTGGACATCAGCTCCAGAGGGACGATCACAGGTACAGCCTGGATGGTCACCGGAGCCTTGCCGCCGGCCCCCTTGCAGATGCTGAAGTAAGAAGAGGTCCAGAATCGGCGGCAGAAGACTCCTCAGTCTTCTAAAGGTAGCGCACAGCACTGCAGCTGTGCGCCATTTTCCTCTCAGCACACTTCACACAGCAGTCACTGAGGGTGCAGGGCGCTGGGAGGGGGGCGCCCTGGGAGGCAAATGAATACCTATTTTGGCTAAAAATACCTCACATATAGCCTCCGGAGGCTATATGGAGATATTTAACCCCTGCCAGAATCCGTTAAGAGCGGGAGACGAGGCCGCCGAAAAAGGGGCGGGGCCTATCTCCTCAGCACACAGCGCCATTTTCCCTCACAGGCTGGAGGGAAGGCTCCCAGGCTCTCCCCTGCACTGCACTACAGAAACAGGGTTAAAACAGAGAGGGGGGGCACTAATTTGGCGATATGCTTATATATATTAAGATGCTATAAGGGAAAACACTTATATAAGGTTGTCCCTATATAATTATAGCGTTTTTGGTGTGTGCTGGCAAACTCTCCCTCTGTCTCTCCAAAGGGCTAGTGGGTCCTGTCCTCTATCAGAGCATTCCCTGTGTGTGTGCTGTGTGTCGGTACGTGTGTGTCGACATGTAGGAGGACGATGTTGGTGAGGAGGCGGAGCAATTGCCTGTAATGGTGATGTCACTCTCTAGGGAGTCGACACCGGAATGGATGGCTTATTTAGGAAATTACGTGATAATGTCAACACGCTGCAAGGTCGGTTGACGACATGAGACGGCCGACAAATACCGGTCCAGACGTCTCAAAAACACCGTCAGGGGTTTTAAAACGCCCGCTTACTTTAGTCGGTCGACACAGACACAGACAGGGACACTGAATCCAGTGTCGACGGTGAATAAACAAACGTATTCCTTATTAGGGCCACACGTTAAAGGCAATGAAGGAGGTGTTACATATTTCTGATACTACAAGTACCACAAAAGAGGGTATTATGTGGGATGTGAAAAAACTACCATAGTTTTTCCTGAATCAGATAAATTAAATAAAGTGTGTGATGATGCGTGGGTTCCCCCCGATAGAAAATTATGGGCGGTATACCCTTTCCCGCCAGAAGTTAGGGCGCGTTGGGAAACACCCCTTAAGGTGGATAAGGCGCTCACACGCTTATCAAAACAAGTGGCGGTACCGTCTATAGATAGGGCCGTCCTCAAGGACCAGCTGACAGGCTGGAAAAATATCATAAAAAGTATATACACACATACTGGTGTTATACTGCGACCAGCGATCGCCTCAGCCTGGATGTGCAGAGCTGGGGTGGCTTGGTCGGATTCCCTGACTAAAAATATTGATACCCTTGACAGGGACAGTATTTTATTGACTATAGAGCATTTAAAAGATGCATTTCTATATATGCGAGATGCACAGAGGGATATTTGCACTCTGGCATCATGAGTAAATGCGATGTCCATAACTGCCAAAAGATGTTATGGACACGACAGTGGTCAGGTGATGCAGATTCCAAACGGCACAAAGGTGTATTGCCGTATAAAGGAAGAGGAGTTATTTGGGGTCGGTCCATCGGACCTGGTGGCCACGGCAACTGCTGGAAAATCCACCGTTTTTTACCCTAAGTCACATCTCTGCAGAAAAAGACACCGTCTTTTCAGCCTCAGTCCTCTCGTCCCTATAAGATCATATCTGCCCAGGGATAGAAGAAAGGGAAGAAGACTGCAGCAGGCAGCCCATTCCCAGGAACAGAAGCGTTCCACCGTTTCTGACAAGTTATCAGCATGGCGCTGAGACCGTACAGGACCCCTGGATCCTACATGTAGTATCCCAGGGGTACAGATTGGAAGGTCGAGACGTTTCCCCTTCGCAGGCTCCTGAAGTCTGCTTTACCAAGGTCTCCCTCCGACAAGGAGGCAGTATGGGAAAAAATTCACAAGCTGTATTCCCAGCAGGTGATAACTAAATTACCCCTCCTACTACAAGAAAAGGGGTATTATTCCACACTATATTGTGGTACTGAAGCCAGAAGGCTAGGTGAGACTTATTCTAAAAAATTTTTTGAACACTTACAAAGGTTCAAATCAAGATGGAGTCACTCAGAGCAGTGATAACGAACCAGGACTATATAGTGTCCCGGGACATCAGGGATGCTTACCTCTATGTCCCAAAATTGCCCTTCTCACTAAGGGTACCTCAGGTTCGTGGTGCAGAACTGTCACTATCAGTTTCAGACGCTGCCGTTTGGATTGTCCACGGCACCCCGGGTCTTTACCAAGGTAATGGCCGAAATGATGATTCTTCTTCGAAGAAAAGGCGTCTTAAGTATCCCTTACTTGGACGATCTCCTGAAAAGGGCATAGTCCAGGGAACAGTTGGAGGTCGGAGTAGCACTATCTCGGATACTGCTACAACAGCACGGGTGGATTCTAAATATTCCAAAATCGCAGCTGATCCGACGACACGTCTGCTGTGCCTAGGGATGATTCTGGACACAGTCCAGAAAAAGGTGTTTCTCCCGGAAGAGAAAGCCAGGGAGTTATCCGAGCTAGTCAGGAACCTCCTAAAAACAGTGCATCATTGCACAAGGGTCCTGGAAAAAAAAAAAAAAAAAAAAAAAATGGTGGCTTCCTACGAAGCAATTCCATTCGGCAGATTTCACGCAAGAACTTTTCAGTGGGATCTGCTGGACAAATGGCCCGGATCGCATCTTCAGATGCATCAGCGGATAACCCTATATCCAAGGACAAGGGTGTCTCTCCTGTGGTGGTTATAGAGTGCTCATCTTCTAGAGGGCCGCAGATTCGCCATTCAGGATTGGATGCTGGTGACCACGGAGCACAGCCCGAGAGGCTGGGGAGCAGTCACACAAGGAAAAAATTTCCAGGGAGTGTGATCAAGTCTGGAGACTTTTCTCCACATAAATATACTGGAGCTAAGGGTAAATTTATAATGCTCTGAGCTTAGCAAGACCTCTGCTTCAAGGTCAGCCGGTATTGATCCAGTGGGAAAAACATCACGGCAGTCGCCCACGTAAACAGACAGGGCGACACAAGAAGCAGGAGGGCAATGGCAAAAACTGCAAGGACTTTTCGCTGGGCGGAAAATCATGTGATAGCACTGTCAGCAGTGTTTCATCCCGGGAATGGAAACTGGGAAGCAGACTTCCTCAGCAGGCACGACCTCCACCCGGGAGAGTGGAAACTTCATCGGGAAGTTTTTTCCACATGATTGTAAACCGTTGGGAAATACCAAAGGTGGACATGATGACGTCCCGTCTGAACAAAAAACGGGACAGGTATTGCGCCAGGTCAAGAGACCCTCAGGCAATAGCTGTGGACGTTCTGGTAACACCGTGGGTGTACCAGTCGGTGTATGTGTTCCCTCCTCTGCTTCTCATACCTAAGGTGCTGAGACTTATAAGACGTAGAGGAGTAAGAACTATACTCATGGCTCCGGATTGGCCAAGAAGGACTTGGTACCCGGAACTTCAAGAGATGCTTACAGAGGTCTTATGGCCTCTGCCGCTCAGAAGGGACTTGCTTCAGCAAGTACCATGTCTGTTCCAAGACTTACCGCAGCTGCGTTTGTCGGCATGGCGGTGGAAAGCCGGATCCTAAGGGAAAAAGGCATTCCGGAAGAGGTCATTCCTACCCTGGTCAAAGCCAGAAAGGAGGTGACCGCACAACATTATCACCACATGTGGCGAAAATATGTTGCGTGGTGTGAGGCCAGGAAGGCCCCACAAAGAAATTTCAACTCGGTCGGTTCCTGCATTTCCTGCAAACAGGAGTGTCTATGGGCCTCAAATTGGGGTCCATTAAGGTTCAAATTTCGGCCCTGTCGATTTTCTTCCAGAAAGAATTGGCTTCAGTTCCTGAAGTCCAGAAGTTTGTCAAGGGAGTATTGCATATACAACCCCCTTTTGTGCCTCCAGTGGCACTGTGGGATCTCAACGTAGTTCTGGGATTCCTCAAATCACATTGGTTTAAAACCAGTCAATTCTGTGGATTTGAAGCATCTCACATGAAAAGTGACCATGCTCTTGGCCCTGGCCTGGACCAGGCGAGTGTCAAATTGGTGGTTTTTTCTCAAAAAAGCCCATATCTGTTTGTCCATTCGGACAGGGCAGAGCTGCGGACTCGTCCCCAGTTCTCTCCCTAAGGTGGTGTCAGTGTTTCACCTGAACCAACTTATTGTGGTGCCTTGCACCTACTAGGGTCTTGGAGGACTCCAAGTTGCTAGATGTTGTCAGGGCCCTGAAAATATGTTCCAGGACGGCTGGAGTCAGGATAACTGACTTGCTGTTATCCTGTATGCACCCAACAAACTGGGTGCTCTTGCTTCTAAGCAGACTATTGCTAGTTGGATGTGTAATACAATTCAGCTTGCACATTCTGTGGCAGGCCTGCCACAACCAAAATATGTGAATGCCCATTCCACAAGGAAGGTGGGCTCATCTTGGGCGGCTGCCCGAGGGGTCTCGGCTTTACAACTTTGCCGAGCAGCTACTTGGTCAGGGGCAAACACGTTTGCTAAATTCTACAAATTTGATACCCTGGCTAAGGAGGACCTGGAGTTCTCTCATTCGGTGCTGCAGAGTCATCCGCACTCTCCCGCCCGTTTGGGAGCTTTGGTATAATCCCCATGGTCCTTTCAGGAACCCCAGCATCCACTAGGACGATAGAGAAAATAAGAATTTACTTACCGATAATTCTATTTCTCGGAGTCCGTAGTGGATGCTGGGCGCCCATCCCAAGTGCGGATTATCTGCAATACTTGTACATAGTTACAAAAATCGGGTTATTATTGTTGTGAGCCATCTTTTCAGAGGCTCCGCTGCTATCATACTGTTAACTGGGTTTAGATCACAAGTTGTACGGTGTGATTGGTGTGGCTGGTATGAGTCTTACCCGGGATTCAAAATTCCTCCCTTATTGTGTACGCTCGTCCGGGCACAGTACCTAACTGGCTTGGAGGAGGGTCATAGGGGGAGGAGCCAGTGCACACCACCTGATCGGAAAGCTTTACTTTTGTGCCCTGTCTCCTGCGGAGCTGCTATTCCCCATGGTCCTTTCAGGAACCCCAGCATCCACTACGGACTCCGAGAAATAGAATTATCGGTAAGTAAATTCTTATTTTTTCATTTCCACTCCATGGCAGCCGTAATGTTCTGGTTACTTCCCCGCCGCTGGGTAGAGACAGGAATACACACACAGACTGTCTTATGTATACACACCAATCGCTGCCCGATGTCTGGCTGCAGAGTCATTCGAATCTGCCCGCCTACTTCTGATATCATATTCAGTGGCTGCGACAGCCAACACGATCTGTCCATGAATATCATTCACAGACATATCCAGTGTTCACACCCGCCATTGTGCTAGCGATATATCACTAGTTGTGTGGACAATATATATTGAAGCGTGTGTACACCGGGTGATGTCTCGAAGGAGCAAATTCATTAATTTACTGGGGCACGAGAGACCTGGATCAGTAAGTGTTGACAGAGAGGATGCAGAGCCTGGTCCCTCAGGTGCCAGCGAGTCCCCGGCTTCTCTTGTCTTCGGTTAATGAGTCTGAAGGGATTGTGGAAAAGCCATTTAACCCTGATGTGATATTTCTAATGAAGCATATGAACAAAACCATCCGGTAGACAATGCTCCAGCCAAAGACTGACCCCCTCCCCAGCTTCCCTCCAAGATCCCCCTTCTGTGTCTCTTCCAGAGTGTGTCTAGTGCTCCGGATAATTACAGATCTCATTAATAAAGGATGGGAAGAGGCAGACAGATGTCAGTGTAATCGTAAGAGACTTATCTGTATGTATGACTTTCAGGATGGAGTGTAATGTGATTAATGTGTGGTCCATCAGAAGATGAAAGTCCAGTAGATCATCCTGTATAATGGAAAGCTGTTTCTTCAGGATCAGACTCCGTCCAGTGTGATTGTAGCTTCAGTCTCCAGAGTATGGGCAGAACCCTTCATAGGGATCTGCAAGAAAGATTAATAGACGATATTTTATATAAAAGCATTCCCTGGATGTCATTTCCTTCCCATACCAAGGAATGGTTCTAGCCGTGTTCGACAGGAGAGCCTCCCTGCCCCGGGGGGTGACTGACCCCCCGACAGGAGAGCCTTACTACCCTGGGGGATGACTGACCCCCCGACAGGAGAGCCTTACTGTCCCGGGGGGGGTGACTGACCCAAGTCAGGAGAGCCTTACTGTCCCGGGGGGGGTGACTGACCCCTGACAGGAGAGCCCCACTGCCCGGGAGGTGACTGACTCCCATCTGGGGAGCCTGGCTGCCCATGGGGAACTGACCCTCATCAGGGGAGCCTTACCTGCACTTGGAGGACTGACCCCCATCAGGGGAGCCTTACTGCCCATGGAGGACTGACTCCCACCGTATATGATAAAGCACAGCTTGGGGAGGTTCTCGGGAAGCAGGGGTTACGGTATAGACCTTTATCCTGAGTCTACTAAGCACGTAACCCGTACGTTATCGCTGCCAGGGAGCATTTACGAGGAATTAGCATTGATCATTACTGATTATACCTGTCCAGTGGTAGATAAATTAAAGCTGATTACTGTGCAGGTTTTACAGTTCTAGTTTATGGTGGAGGTGGCGGAGAGATGGGAGAGGGCAGGGATGTCAGTAAGGGGAATAATCATGGTGGAGGTGGCGGAGAGATGGGAGAGGGCAGGGATGTCAGTAAGGGGAATAATCATGGTGGAGGTGGCGGAGAGATGGGAGAGGGCAGGGATGTCAGTAAGGGGAATAATCATGGTGGAGGTGGCGGAGAGATGGGAGAGGGCAGGGATGGAAGTAAGGGGAATAATCATGGTGGGGGTGGCGGAGAGATGGGAGAGGGCAGGGATGGAAGTAAGGGGAATAATCTTGGTGGAGGTGGCGGAGAGATGGGAGAGGGCAGGGATGTCAGTAAGGGGAATAATCATGGTGGAGGTGGCGGAGAGATGGGAGAGGGCAGGGATGGAAGTAAGGGGAATAATCATGGTGGAGGAGAGATGGGAGAGGGCAGGGATGTCAGTAAGGGGAATAATCATGGTGGAGGTGGCGGAGAGATGGGAGAGGGCAGGGATGGAAGTAAGGGGAATAATCATGGTGAGGTGGCGGAGAGATGGGAGAGGGCAGGGATGGAAGTAGGGAATAATCATGGTGGAGGTGGCGGAGAGATGGGAGAGGGCAGGGATGGAAGTAAGGGGAATAATCATGGTGGAGGTGGAGGAGAGATGGGAGAGGGCAGGGATGGAAGTAAGGGAAATAATCATGGTGGAGGAGAGATGGGAGAGGGCAGGGATGGAAGTAAGGGGAATAATCATGGTGGAGGTGGAGGAGAGATGGGAGAGGGTAGGGATGTCAGTAAGGGGAATAATCATGGTGGAGGTGGAGGAGAGATGGGAGAGGGCAGGGATGGAAGTAAGGGGAATAATCATGGTGGAGGTGGAGGAGAGATGGGAGAGGGCAGGGATGTCAGTAAGGGGAATAATCATGGTGGGGGTGGCGGAGAGATGGGAGAGGGCAGGGATGGAAGTAAGGGGAATAATCATGGTGGGGGTGGCGGAGAGATGGGAGAGGGCAGGGATGGAAGTAAGGGGAATAATCATGGTGGAGGTGGCGGAGAGATGGGAGAGGGCAGGGATGGAAGTAAGGGGAATAATCATGGTGAGGTGGCGGAGAGATGGGAGAGGGCAGGGATGGAAGTAAGGGGAATAATCATGGTGGAGGTGGCGGAGAGATGGGAGAGGGCAGGGATGGAAGTAAGGGGAATAATCAGGGTGAGGTGGCGGAGAGATGGGAGAGGGCAGGGATGGAAGTAAGGGGAATAATCATGGTGAGGTGGAGGAGAGATGGGAGAGGGCAGGGATGTCAGTAAGGGGAATAATCATGGTGGAGGTGGAGGAGAGATGGGAGAGGGCAGGGATGTCAGTAAGGGGAATAATCATGGTGGAGGTGGCGGAGAGATGGGAGAGGGCAGGGATGGAAGTAAGGGGAATAATCATGGTGGGGGTGACGGAGAGATGGGAGAGGGCAGGGATGTAAGTAAGGGGAATAATCATGGTGGAGGTGGCGGAGAGATGGGAGAGGGCAGGGATGGAAGTAAGGGGAATAATCATGGTGGAGGAGAGATGGGAGAGGGCAGGGATGGAAGGAAGGGGAATAATCATGGTGGAGGAGAGATGGGAGAGGGCAGGGATGGAAGTAAGGGGAATAATCATGGTGGAGGAGAGATGGGAGAGGGCAGGGATGGAAGTAAGGGGAATAATCATGGTGGAGGTGGAGGAGAGATGGGAGAGGGCAGGGATGTAAGTAAGGGGAATAATCATGGTGGAGGTGGCGGAGAGATGGGAGAGGGCAGGAATGGAAGTAAGGGGAATAATCATGGTGGAGGTGGCGGAGAGATGGGAGAGGGCAGGGATGGAAGTAAGGGGAATAATCATGGTGGAGGTGGAGGAGAGATGGGAGAGGGCAGGGATGGAAGTAAGGGGAATAATCATGGTGGAGGAGAGATGGGAGAGGGCAGGGATGGAAGGAAGGGGAATAATCATGGTGGAGGAGAGATGGGAGAGGGCAGGGATGGAAGGAAGGGGAATAATCATGGTGGAGGTGGAGGAGAGATGGGAGAGGGCAGGGATGGAAGTAAGGGGAATAATCATGGTGAGGTGGCGGAGAGATGGGAGAGGGCAGGGATGGAAGTAAGGGGAATAATCATGGTGGAGGTGGCGGAGAGATGGGAGAGGGCAGGAATGGAAGTAAGGGGAATAATCATGGTGAGGTGGCGGAGAGATGGGAGAGGGCAGGGATGGAAGTAAGGGGAATAATCATGGTGGAGGTGGCGGAGAGATGGGAGAGGGCAGGAATGGAAGTAAGGGGAATAATCATGGTGAGGTGGCGGAGAGATGGGAGAGGGCAGGGATGGAAGTCAGGGGAATAATGGTGGAGGTGGAGGAGAGATGGGAGAGGGCAGGGATGTCAGTAAGGGGAATAATCATGGTGGAGGAGAGATGGGAGAGGGCAGGGATGTCAGTAAGGGGAATAATCATGGTGGAGGTGGCGGAGAGATGGGAGAGGGCAGGGATGTCAGTAAGGGGAATAATCATGGTGGAGGTGGCGGAGAGATGGGAGAGGGCAGGGATGGAAGTAAGGGGAATAATCATGGTGGGGGTGGCGGAGAGATGGGAGAGGGCAGGGATGTCGGGAATAATCATGGTGGGGGTGGCAGAGAAATGGGAGAGGGCAGGGATGTAAGTAAGGGGAATAATCATGGTGGAGGTGGCGGAGAGATGGGAGAGGGCAGGAATGGAAGTAAGGGGAATAATCATGGTGGAGGTGGCGGAGAGATGGGAGAGGGCAGGAATGGAAGTAAGGGGAATAATCATGGTGAGGTGGCGGAGAGATGGGAGAGGGTAGGGATGTCAGTAAGGGGAATAATCATGGTGGAGGTGGAGGAGAGATGGGAGAGGGCAGGGATGTCAGTAAGGGGAATAATCATGGTGGAGGAGAGATGGGAGAGGGCAGGGATGTCAGTAAGGGGAATAATCATGGTGGAGGTGGAGGAGAGATGGGAGAGGGCAGGGATGTCAGTAAGGGGAATAATCATGGTGGAG
Source organism: Pseudophryne corroboree (assembly GCF_028390025.1). Classification (NCBI taxonomy): domain Eukaryota; kingdom Metazoa; phylum Chordata; class Amphibia; order Anura; family Myobatrachidae; genus Pseudophryne; species Pseudophryne corroboree. Next base: position 7,792,256 of record NC_086451.1, read on the forward strand.
GTTGCGGAGAGATGGGAGAGGGCAGGGATGGAAGTAAGGGGAATAATCATGGTGGAGGAGAGATGGGAGAGGGCAGGGATGGAAGTAAGGGGAATAATCATGGTGGAGGTGGAGGAGAGATGGTAGAGGGCAGGGATGTCAGTAAGGGGAATAATCATGGTGAGGTGGAGGAGAGATGGGAGAGGGCAGGGATGGAAGTAAGGGGAATAATCATGGTGAGGTGGAGGAGAGATGGGAGAGGGCAGGGATGGAAGTAAGGGGAATAATCATGGTGGAGGTGGCGGAGAGATGGGAGAGGGCAGGGATGTCAGTAAGGGGAATAATCATGGTGAGGTAGAGGAGAGATGGGAGAGGGCAGGGATGTAAGTAAGGGGAATAATCATGGTGAGGTGGAGGAGAGATGGGAGAGGGCAGGGATGGAAGTAAGGGGAATAATCATGGTGGAGGTGGCGGAGAGATGGGAGAGGGCAGGGATGTCAGTAAGGGGAATAATCATGGTGAGGTAGAGGAGAGATGGGAGAGGGCAGGGATGTAAGTAAGGGGAATAATCATGGTGAGGTGGAGGAGAGATGGGAGAGGGCAGGGATGGAAGTAAGGGGAATAATCATGGTGGAGGTGGCGGAGAGATGGGAGAGGGCAGGGATGTCAGTAAGGGGAATAATCATGGTGGAGGTGGCGGAGAGATGGGAGAGGGCAGGGATGTCAGTAAGGGGAATAATCATGGTGGAGGTGGCGGAGAGATGGGAGAGGGCATGGATGTCAGTAAGGGGAATAATCATGGTGGAGGTGGAGGAGAGATGGGAGAGGGCAGGGATGTCAGTAAGGGGAATAATCTTGGTGGAGGTGGAGGAGAGATGGGAGAGGGCAGGGATGTCCGTAAGGGGAATAATCATGGTGGAGGTGGCGGAGAGATGGGAGAGGGCAGGGATGTCAGTAAGGGGAATAATCATGGTGGAGGTGCAGGAGAGATGGGAGAGGGCAGGGATGTCAGTAAGGGGAATAATCATGGTGAGGTGGCGGAGAGATGGGAGAGGGCATGGATGTCAGTAAGGGGAATAATCATGGTGGAGGTGGAGGAGAGATGGGAGAGGGCAGGGATGTCAGTAAGGGGAATAATCATGGTGGAGGAGAGATGGGAGAGGGCAGGGATGTCAGTAAGGGGAATAATCATGGTGGAGGTGGAGGAGAGATGGGAGAGGGCATGGATGTCAGTAAGGGGAATAATCATGGTGGAGGTGGAGGAGAGATGGGAGAGGGCAGGGATGTCAGTAAGGGGAATAATCATGGTGGAGGTGGAGGAGAGATGGGAGAGGGCAGGGATGTCAGTAAGGGGAATAATCATGGTGGAGGTGGTGGAGAGATGGGAGAGGGCAGGGATGTCAGTAAGGGGAATAATCATGGTGGAGGTGGAGGAGAGATGGGAGAGGGCATGGATGTCAGTAAGGGGAATAATCATGGTGGAGGTGGAGGAGAGATGGGAGAGGGCAGGGATGTCAGTAAGGGGAATAATCATGGTGGAGGTGGAGGAGAGATGGGAGAGGGCAGGGATGTCAGTAAGGGGAATAATCATGATGGAGGTGGCGGAGAGATGGGAGAGGGCAGGGATGGAAGTAAGGGGAATAATCATGGTGGAGGTGGCGGAGAGATGGGAGAGGGCAGGGATGGAAGTAAGGGGAATAATCATGGTGGAGGTGGCGGAGAGATGGGAGAGGGCAGGGATGGAAGTAAGGGGAATAATCATGGTGGAGGTGGCGGAGAGATGGGAGAGGGCAGGGATGGAAGTAAGGGGAATAATCATGGTGGAGGTGGAGGAGAGATGGGAGAGGGTAGGGATGTCAGTAAGGGGAATAATCATGGTGGAGGTGGCGGAGAGATGGGAGAGGGCAGGGATGGAAGTAAGGGGAATAATCTTGGTGGAGGAGAGATGGGAGAGGGCAGGGATGTCAGTAAGGGGAATAATCATGGTGGAGGTGGCGGAGAGATGGGAGAGGGCAGGGATGGAAGTAAGGGGAATAATCATGGTGGGGGTGGCGGAGAGATGGGAGAGGGCAGGAATGGAAGTAAGGGGAATAATCATGGTGAGGTGGCGGAGAGATGGGAGAGGGCAGGGATGGAAGTAAGGGGAATAATCATGGTGGAGGTGGCGGAGAGATGGGAGAGGGCAGGGATGGAAGTAAGGGGAATAATCATGGTGGAGGTGGCGGAGAGATGGGAGAGGGCAGGGATGTAAGTAAGGGGAATAATCATGGTGGAGGTGGAGGAGAGATGGGAGAGGGCAGGGATGTCAGTAAGGGGAATAATCATGGTGGAGGAGAGATGGGAGAGGGCAGGGATGTCAGTAAGGGGAATAATCATGGTGGAGGTGGCGGAGAGATGGGAGAGGGCAGGGATGTCAGTAAGGGGAATCATGGTGGAGGTGGCGGAGAGATGGGAGAGGGCAGGGATGGAAGTAAGGGGAATAATCTTGGTGGAGGTGGAGGAGAGATGGGAGAGGGCAGGGATGTCAGTAAGGGGAATAATCATGGTGGAGGTGGCGGAGAGATGGGAGAGGGCAGGGATGGAAGTAAGGGGAATAATCATGGTGGGGGTGGCGGAGAGATGGGAGAGGGCAGGAATGGAAGTAAGGGGAATAATAATGGTGAGGTGGCGGAGAGATGGGAGAGGGCAGGGATGGAAGTAAGGGGAATAATCATGGTGGAGGTGGCGGAGAGATGGGAGAGGGCAGGGATGGAAGTAAGGGGAATAATCATGGTGGAGGTGGCGGAGAGATGGGAGAGGGCAGGGATGTAAGTAAGGGGAATAATCATGGTGGAGGTGGAGGAGAGATGGGAGAGGGCAGGGATGTCAGTAAGGGGAATAATCATGGTGGAGGAGAGATGGGAGAGGGCAGGGATGTCAGTAAGGGGAATAATCATGGTGGAGGTGGCGGAGAGATGGGAGAGGGCAGGGATGTCAGTAAGGGGAATAATCATGGTGGGGGTGGCGGAGAGATGGGAGAGGGCAGGGATGTCGGGAATAATCATGGTGGGGGTGGCAGAGAAATGGGAGAGGGCAGGGATGTAAGTAAGGGGAATAATCATGGTGGAGGTGGCGGAGAGATGGGAGAGGGCAGGAATGGAAGTAAGGGGAATAATCATGGTGAGGTGGCGGAGAGATGGGAGAGGGCAGGGATGTCAGTAAGGGGAATAATCATGGTGGAGGTGGAGGAGAGATGGGAGAGGGCAGGGATGTCAGTAAGGGGAATAATCATGGTGGAGGAGAGATGGGAGAGGGCAGGGATGTCAGTAAGGGGAATAATCATGGTGGAGGTGGCGGAGAGATGGGAGAGGGCAGGGATGGATGTAAGGGGAATAATCATGGTGGAGGAGAGATGGGAGAGGGCAGGGATGGAAGTAAGGGGAATAATCCTGGTGAGGTGGAGGAGAGATGGGAGAGGGCAGGGATGTCAGTAAGGGGAATAATCATGGTGAGGTGGAGGAGAGATGGGAGAGGGCAGGGATGGAAGGGGAATAATCATGGTGAGGTGGAGGAGAGATGGTAGAGGGCAGGGATTTCAGTAAGGGGAATAATCATGGTGAGGTGGAGGAGAGATGGGAGAGGGCAGGGATGGAAGTAAGGGGAATAATCATGGTGAGATGGGAGAGGGCAGGGATGGAAGTAAGGGGAATAATCATGGTGGAGGTGGCGGAGAGATGGGAGAGGGCAGGGATGTCAGTAAGGGGAATAATCATGGTGGAGGTGGAGGAGAGATGGGAGAGGGCAGGGATGGAAGTAAGGGGAATAATCATGGTGGCGGAGAGATGGGAGAGGGCAGGGATGTCAGTAAGGGAATAATCATGGTGGAGGTGGAGGAGAGATGGGAGAGGGCAGGGATGTCAGTAAGGGGAATAATCATGGTGGAGGTGGAGGAGAGATGGGAGAGGGCAGGGATGTCAGTAAGGGGAATAATCATGGTGGAGGTGGCGGAGAGATGGGAGAGGGCAGGGATGGAAGTAAGGGGAATAATCATGGTGGAGGTGGAGGAGAGATGGGAGAAGGCAGGGATGTCAGTAAGGGGAATAATCATGGTGGAGGAGAGATGGGAGAGGGCAGGGATGTCAGTAAGGGGAATAATCATGGTGGAGGTGGAGGAGAGATGGGAGAGGGCAGGAATGTCAGTAAGGGGAATAATCATGGTGGAGGAGAGATGGGAGAGGGCAGGGATGGAAGTAAGGGGAATAATCATGGTGGAGGAGAGATGGGAGAGGGCAGGGATGTCAGTAAGGGGAATAATCATGGTGGAGGTGGCGGAGAAATGGGAGAGGGCAGGGATGTCAGTAAGGGGAATAATCATGGTGGGGGTGGCGGAGAGATGGGAGAGGGCAGGGATGTCAGTAAGGGGAATAATCATGGTGGGGGTGGCGGAGAGATGGGAGAGGGCAGGGATGTCAGTAAGGGGAATAATCATGGTGGAGTTGGCGGAGAAATGGGAGAGGGCAGGGATGTCAGTAAGGGGAATAATCATGGTGGAGGTGGAGGAGAGATGGGAGAGGGCAGGGATGTCAGTAAGGGGAATAATCATGGTGGAGGTGGCAGAGAGATGGGAGAGGGCAGGGATGTCAGTAAGGGGAATAATCATGGTGGAGGTGGCAGAGAGATGGGAGAGGGTAGGGATGTCAGTAAGGGGAATAATCATGGTGGAGGTGGCGGAGAGATGGGAGAGGGCAGGGATGGAAGTAAGGGGAATAATCTTGGTGGAGGTGGAGGAGAGATGGGAGAGGGCAGGGATGTCAGTAAGGGGAATAATCATGGTGGAGGTGGCGGAGAGATGGGAGAGGGCAGGGATGGAAGTAAGGGGAATAATCATGGTGGGGGTGGCGGAGAGATGGGAGAGGGCAGGGATGTCGGGAATAATCATGGTGGGGGTGGCAGAGAAATGGGAGAGGACAGGGATGTAAGTAAGGGGAATAATCATGGTGGAGGTGGCGGAGAGATGGGAGAGGGCAGGAATGGAAGTAAGGGGAATAATCATGGTGAGGTGGCGGAGAGATGGGAGAGGGCAGGGATGTCAGTAAGGGGAATAATCATGGTGGCGGAGAGATGGGAGAGGGCAGGGATGTAAGTAAGGGGAATAATCATGGTGGAGGTGGAGGAGAGATGGGAGAGGGCAGAGATGTCAGTAAGGGGAATAATCATGGTGGAGGAGAGATGGGAGAGGGCAGGGATGTCAGTAAGGGGAATAATCATGGTGGAGGTGGCGGAGAGATGGGAGAGGGCAGGGATGTCAGTAAGGGGAATAATCATGGTGGAGGTGGAGGAGAGATGGGAGAGGGCAGGGATGTCAGTAAGGGGAATAATCATGGTGGAGGTGGCGGAGAGATGGGAGAGGGCAGGGATGGAAGTAAGGGGAATAATCATGGTGGGGGTGGCGGAGAGATGGGAGAGGGCAGGAATGGAAGTAAGGGGAATAATCATGGTGGAGGTGGCGGAGAGATGGGAGAGGGCAGGGATGGAAGTAAGGGGAATAATCATGGTGGAGGTGGAGGAGAGATGGGAGAGGGCAGGGATGTCAGTAAGGGGAATAATCATGGTGGAGGAGAGATGGGAGAGGGCAGGGATGTCAGTAAGGGGAATAATCATGATGGAGGTGGCGGAGAGATGGGAGAGGGCAGGGATGGAAGTAAGGGGAATAATCATGGTGGAGGTGGCGGAGAGATGGGAGAGGGCAGGGATGGAAGTAAGGGGAATAATCATGGTGGAGGTGGCGGAGAGATGGGAGAGGGCAGGGATGGAAGTAAGGGGAATAATCATGGTGGAGGTGGAGGAGAGATGGGAGAGGGTAGGGATGTCAGTAAGGGGAATAATCATGGTGGAGGTGGCGGAGAGATGGGAGAGGGCAGGGATGGAAGTAAGGGGAATAATCTTGGTGGAGGTGGAGGAGAGATGGGAGAGGGCAGGGATGTCAGTAAGGGGAATAATCATGGTGGAGGTGGCGGAGAGATGGGAGAGGGTAGGGATGGAAGTAAGGGGAATAATCATGGTGGGGGTGGCGGAGAGATGGGAGAGGGCAGGAATGGAAGTAAGGGGAATAATCATGGTGAGGTGGCGGAGAGATGGGAGAGGGCAGGGATGGAAGTAAGGGGAATAATCATGGTGGAGGTGGCGGAGAGATGGGAGAGGGCAGGGATGGAAGTAAGGGGAATAATCATGGTGGAGGTGGCGGAGAGATGGGAGAGGGCAGGAATGGAAGTAAGGGGAATAATCATGGTGGAGGTGGAGGAGAGATGGGAGAGGGCAGGGATGTCAGTAAGGGGAATAATCATGGTGGAGGTGGCGGAGAGATGGGAGAGGGCAGGGATGTCAGTAAGGGGAATAATCATGGTGGAGGTGGCGGAGAGATGGGAGAGGGCAGGGATGGAAGTAAGGGGAATAATCATGGTGGGGGTGGCGGAGAGATGGGAGAGGGCAGGGATGTCGGGAATAATCATGGTGGGGGTGGCAGAGAAATGGGAGAGGGCAGGGATGTAAGTAAGGGGAATAATCATGGTGGAGGTGGCGGAGAGATGGGAGAGGGCAGGAATGGAAGTAAGGGGAATAATCATGGTGAGGTGGCGGAGAGATGGGAGAGGGCAGGGATGTCAGTAAGGGGAATAATCATGGTGGAGGAGAGATGGGAGAGGGCAGGGATGTCAGTAAGGGGAATAATCATGGTGGAGGAGAGATGGGAGAGGGCAGGGATGTCAGTAAGGGGAATAATCATGGTGGAGGTGGAGGAGAGATGGGAGAGGGCAGGGATGTCGGTAAGGGGAATAATCATGGTGGAGGTGGCGGAGAGATGGGAGAGGGCAGGGATGGATGTAAGGGGAATAATCATGGTGGAGGAGAGATGGGAGAGGGCAGGGATGGAAGTAAGGGGAATAATCATGGTGAGGTGGAGGAGAGATGGGAGAGGGCAGGGATGTCAGTAAGGGGAATAATCATGGTGAGGTGGAGGAGAGATGGGAGAGGGCAGGGATGGAAGTAAGGGGAATAATCATGGTGAGGTGGAGGAGAGATGGTAGAGGGCAGGGATGTCAGTAAGGGGAATAATCATGGTGAGGTGGAGGAGAGATGGGAGAGGGCAGGGATGGAAGTAAGGGGAATAATCATGGTGAGGTGGAGGAGAGATGGGAGAGGGCAGGGATGGAAGTAAGGGGAATAATCATGGTGGAGGTGGCGGAGAGATGGGAGAGGGCAGGGATGTCAGTAAGGGGAATAATCATGGTGGAGGTGGAGGAGAGATGAGAGAGGGCAGGGATGGAAGTAAGGGGAATAATCATGGTGGCGGAGAGATGGGAGAGGGCAGGGATGTCAGTAAGGGGAATAATGATGGTGGAGGTGGAGGAGAGATGGGAGAGGGCAGGGATGTCAGTAAGGGGAATAATCATGGTGGAGGTGGAGGAGAGATGGGAGAGGGCAGGGATGTCAGTAAGGGGAATAATCATGGTGGAGGTGGCGGAGAGATGGGAGAGGGCAGGGATGGAAGTAAGGGGAATAATCATGGTGGAGGTGGAGGAGAGATGGGAGAGGGCAGGGATGTCAGTAAGGGGAATAATCATGGTGGAGGTGGAGGAGAGATGGGAGAGGGCAGGGATGTCAGTAAGGGGAATAATCATGGTGGAGGGGGAGGAGAGATGGGAGAGGGCAGGGATGTCAGTAAGGGGAATAATCATGGTGGAGGAGAGATGGGAGAGGGCAGGGATGGAAGTAAGGGGAATAATCATGGTGGAGGAGAGATGGGAGAGGGCAGGGATGTCAGTAAAGGGAATAATCATGGTGGAGGTGGCGGAGAAATGGGAGAGGGCAGGGATGTCAGTAAGGGGAATAATCATGGTGGGGGTGGCGGAGAGATGGGAGAGGGCAGGGATGTCAGTAAGGGGAATAATCATGGTGGGGGTGGCGGAGAGATGGGAGAGGGCAGGGATGTCAGTAAGGGGAATAATCATGGTGGAGTTGGCGGAGAAATGGGAGAGGGCAGGGATGTCAGTAAGGGGAATAATCATGGTGGAGGAGAGATGGGAGAGGGCAGGGATGTCAGTAAGGGGAATAATCATGGTGGAGGTGGCAGAGAGATGGGAGAGGGTAGGGATGTCAGTAAGGGGAATAATCATGGTGGAGGTGGCGGAGAGATGGGAGAGGGCAGGGATGGAAGTAAGGGGAATAATCTTGGTGGAGGTGGAGGAGAGATGGGAGAGGGCAGGGATGTCAGTAAGGGGAATAATCATGGTGGAGGTGGCGGAGAGATGGGAGAGGGCAGGGATGGAAGTAAGGGGAATAATCATGGTGGGGGTGGCGGAGAGATGGGAGAGGGCAGGGATGTCGGGAATAATCATGGTGGGGGTGGCAGAGAAATGGGAGAGGGCAGGGATGTAAGTAAGGGGAATAATCATGGTGGAGGTGGCGGAGAGATGGGAGAGGGCAGGAATGGAAGTAAGGGGAATAATCATGGTGAGGTGGCGGAGAGATGGGAGAGGGCAGGGATGTCAGTAAGGGGAATAATCATGGTGGCGGAGAGATGGGAGAGGGCAGGGATGTAAGTAAGGGGAATAATCATGGTGGAGGTGGAGGAGAGATGGGAGAGGGCAGGGATGTCAGTAAGGGGAATATTCATGGTGGAGGAGAGATGGGAGAGGGCAGGGATGTCAGTAAGGGGAATAATCATGGTGGAGGTGGCGGAGAGATGGGAGAGGGCAGGGATGTCAGTAAGGGGAATAATCATGGTGGAGGTGGCGGAGAGATGGGAGAGGGCAGGGATGGAAGTAAGGGGAATAATCATGGTGGGGGTGGCGGAGAGATGGGAGAGGGCAGGGATGTCGGGAATAATCATGGTGGGGGTGGCAGAGAAATGGGAGAGGGCAGGGATGTAAGTAAGGGGAATAATCATGGTGGAGGTGGCGGAGAGATGGGAGACGGCAGGGATGTCAGTAAGGGGAATAATCATGGTGGAGGTGGCGGAGAGATGGGAGAGGGCAGGGATGTCAGTAGGGGAATAATCATGGTGGGGGTGGCGGAGAGATGGGAGAGGGCAGGGATGTCGGGAATAATCATGGTGGGGGTGGCAGAGAAATGGGAGAGGGCAGGGATGTAAGTAAGGGGAATAATCATGGTGGAGGTGGAGGAGAGATGGGAGATGGCAGGGATGTCAGTAAGGGGAATAATCATGGTGGAGGTGGCGGAGAGATGGGAGAGGGCAGGGATGTCAGTAAGGGGAATAATCATGGTGGAGGTTGCAGAGAGATGGGAGAGGGCAGGAATGGAAGTAAGGGGAATAATCATGGTGAGGTGGCGGAGAGATGGGAGAGGGCAGGGATGTCAGTAAGGGGAATAATCATGGTGGAGGTGGAGGAGAGATGGGAGAGGGCAGGGATGGAAGTAAGGGGAATAATCATGGTGAGATGGGAGAGGGCAGGGATGGAAGTAAGGGGAATAATCATGGTGGAGGTGGCGGAGAGATGGGAGAGGGCAGGGATGGAAGTAAGGGGAATAATCATGGTGGAGGTGGCGGAGAGATGGGAGAGGGCAGGGATGGAAGTAAGGGGAATAATCATGGTGGAGGTGGAGGAGAGATGGGAGAGGGTAGGGATGTCAGTAAGGGGAATAATCATGGTGGAGGTGGCGGAGAGATGGGAGAGGGCAGGGATGGAAGTAAGGGGAATAATCTTGGTGGAGGTGGAGGAGAGATGGGAGAGGGCAGGGATGTCAGTAAGGGGAATAATCATGGTGGAGGTGGCGGAGAGATGGGAGAGGGTAGGGATGGAAGTAAGGGGAATAATCATGGTGGGGGTGGCGGAGAGATGGGAGAGGGCAGGAATGGAAGTAAGGGGAATAATCATGGTGAGGTGGCGGAGAGATGGGAGAGGGCAGGGATGGAAGTAAGGGGAATAATCATGGTGGAGGTGGCGGAGAGATGGGAGAGGGCAGGGATGGAAGTAAGGGGAATAATCATGGTGGAGGTGGCGGAGAGATGGGAGAGGGCAGGAATGGAAGTAAGGGGAATAATCATGGTGGAGGTGGAGGAGAGATGGGAGAGGGCAGGGATGTCAGTAAGGGGAATAATCATGGTGGAGGTGGCGGAGAGATGGGAGAGGGCAGGGATGTCAGTAAGGGGAATAATCATGGTGGAGGTGGCGGAGAGATGGGAGAGGGCAGGGATGGAAGTAAGGGGAATAATCATGGTGGGGGTGGCGGAGAGATGGGAGAGGGCAGGGATGTCGGGAATAATCATGGTGGGGGTGGCAGAGAAATGGGAGAGGGCAGGGATGTAAGTAAGGGGAATAATCATGGTGGAGGTGGCGGAGAGATGGGAGAGGGCAGGAATGGAAGTAAGGGGAATAATCATGGTGAGGTGGCGGAGAGATGGGAGAGGGCAGGGATGTCAGTAAGGGGAATAATCATGGTGGAGGAGAGATGGGAGAGGGCAGGGATGTCAGTAAGGGGAATAATCATGGTGGAGGAGAGATGGGAGAGGGCAGGGATGTCAGTAAGGGGAATAATCATGGTGGAGGTGGAGGAGAGATGGGAGAGGGCAGGGATGTCGGTAAGGGGAATAATCATGGTGGAGGTGGCGGAGAGATGGGAGAGGGCAGGGATGGATGTAAGGGGAATAATCATGGTGGAGGAGAGATGGGAGAGGGCAGGGATGGAAGTAAGGGGAATAATCATGGTGAGGTGGAGGAGAGATGGGAGAGGGCAGGGATGTCAGTAAGGGGAATAATCATGGTGAGGTGGAGGAGAGATGGGAGAGGGCAGGGATGGAAGTAAGGGGAATAATCATGGTGAGGTGGAGGAGAGATGGTAGAGGGCAGGGATGTCAGTAAGGGGAATAATCATGGTGAGGTGGAGGAGAGATGGGAGAGGGCAGGGATGGAAGTAAGGGGAATAATCATGGTGAGGTGGAGGAGAGATGGGAGAGGGCAGGGATGGAAGTAAGGGGAATAATCATGGTGGAGGTGGCGGAGAGATGGGAGAGGGCAGGGATGTCAGTAAGGGGAATAATCATGGTGGAGGTGGAGGAGAGATGAGAGAGGGCAGGGATGGAAGTAAGGGGAATAATCATGGTGGCGGAGAGATGGGAGAGGGCAGGGATGTCAGTAAGGGGAATAATGATGGTGGAGGTGGAGGAGAGATGGGAGAGGGCAGGGATGTCAGTAAGGGGAATAATCATGGTGGAGGTGGAGGAGAGATGGGAGAGGGCAGGGATGTCAGTAAGGGGAATAATCATGGTGGAGGTGGCGGAGAGATGGGAGAGGGCAGGGATGGAAGTAAGGGGAATAATCATGGTGGAGGTGGAGGAGAGATGGGAGAGGGCAGGGATGTCAGTAAGGGGAATAATCATGGTGGAGGTGGAGGAGAGATGGGAGAGGGCAGGGATGTCAGTAAGGGGAATAATCATGGTGGAGGGGGAGGAGAGATGGGAGAGGGCAGGGATGTCAGTAAGGGGAATAATCATGGTGGAGGAGAGATGGGAGAGGGCAGGGATGGAAGTAAGGGGAATAATCATGGTGGAGGAGAGATGGGAGAGGGCAGGGATGTCAGTAAAGGGAATAATCATGGTGGAGGTGGCGGAGAAATGGGAGAGGGCAGGGATGTCAGTAAGGGGAATAATCATGGTGGGGGTGGCGGAGAGATGGGAGAGGGCAGGGATGTCAGTAAGGGGAATAATCATGGTGGGGGTGGCGGAGAGATGGGAGAGGGCAGGGATGTCAGTAAGGGGAATAATCATGGTGGAGTTGGCGGAGAAATGGGAGAGGGCAGGGATGTCAGTAAGGGGAATAATCATGGTGGAGGAGAGATGGGAGAGGGCAGGGATGTCAGTAAGGGGAATAATCATGGTGGAGGTGGCAGAGAGATGGGAGAGGGTAGGGATGTCAGTAAGGGGAATAATCATGGTGGAGGTGGCGGAGAGATGGGAGAGGGCAGGGATGGAAGTAAGGGGAATAATCTTGGTGGAGGTGGAGGAGAGATGGGAGAGGGCAGGGATGTCAGTAAGGGGAATAATCATGGTGGAGGTGGCGGAGAGATGGGAGAGGGCAGGGATGGAAGTAAGGGGAATAATCATGGTGGGGGTGGCGGAGAGATGGGAGAGGGCAGGGATGTCGGGAATAATCATGGTGGGGGTGGCAGAGAAATGGGAGAGGGCAGGGATGTAAGTAAGGGGAATAATCATGGTGGAGGTGGCGGAGAGATGGGAGAGGGCAGGAATGGAAGTAAGGGGAATAATCATGGTGAGGTGGCGGAGAGATGGGAGAGGGCAGGGATGTCAGTAAGGGGAATAATCATGGTGGCGGAGAGATGGGAGAGGGCAGGGATGTAAGTAAGGGGAATAATCATGGTGGAGGTGGAGGAGAGATGGGAGAGGGCAGGGATGTCAGTAAGGGGAATATTCATGGTGGAGGAGAGATGGGAGAGGGCAGGGATGTCAGTAAGGGGAATAATCATGGTGGAGGTGGCGGAGAGATGGGAGAGGGCAGGGATGTCAGTAAGGGGAATAATCATGGTGGAGGTGGCGGAGAGATGGGAGAGGGCAGGGATGGAAGTAAGGGGAATAATCATGGTGGGGGTGGCGGAGAGATGGGAGAGGGCAGGGATGTCGGGAATAATCATGGTGGGGGTGGCAGAGAAATGGGAGAGGGCAGGGATGTAAGTAAGGGGAATAATCATGGTGGAGGTGGCGGAGAGATGGGAGACGGCAGGGATGTCAGTAAGGGGAATAATCATGGTGGAGGTGGCGGAGAGATGGGAGAGGGCAGGGATGTCAGTAGGGGAATAATCATGGTGGGGGTGGCGGAGAGATGGGAGAGGGCAGGGATGTCGGGAATAATCATGGTGGGGGTGGCAGAGAAATGGGAGAGGGCAGGGATGTAAGTAAGGGGAATAATCATGGTGGAGGTGGAGGAGAGATGGGAGATGGCAGGGATGTCAGTAAGGGGAATAATCATGGTGGAGGTGGCGGAGAGATGGGAGAGGGCAGGGATGTCAGTAAGGGGAATAATCATGGTGGAGGTTGCAGAGAGATGGGAGAGGGCAGGAATGGAAGTAAGGGGAATAATCATGGTGAGGTGGCGGAGAGATGGGAGAGGGCAGGGATGTCAGTAAGGGGAATAATCATGGTGGAGGTGGAGGAGAGATGGGAGAGGGCAGGGATGTCAGTAAGGGGAATAATCATGGTGGAGGAGAGATGGGAGAGGGCAGGGATGTCAGTAAGGGGAATCATGGTGGAGGTGGAGGAGAGATGGGAGAGGGCAGGGATGTCAGTAAGGGGAATAATCATGGTGGAGGTGGCGGAGAGATGGGAGAGGGCAGGGATGGAAGTAAGGGGAATAATCATGGTGGAGGTGGAGGAGAGATGGGAGAGGGCAGGGATGGAAGTAAGGGGAATAATCATGGTGGAGGAGAGATGGGAGAGGGCAGGGATGGAAGTAAGGGGAATAATCATGGTGGAGGTGGAGGAGAGATGGGAGAGGGCAGGGATGTCAGTAAGGGGAATAATCATGGTGGAGGTGGAGGAGAGATGGGAGAGGGCAGGGATGTCAGTAAGGGGAATAATCGAGGTGGAGGAGAGATGGGAGAGGGCAGGGATGTCAGTAAGGGGAATAATCATGGTGGAGGAGAGATGGGAGAGGGCAGGGATGGAAGTAAGGGGAATAATCATGGTGGAGGAGAGATGGGAGAGGGCAGGGATGTCAGTAAGGGGAATAATCATGGTGGGGGTGGCGGAGAAATGGGAGAGGGCAGGGATGTCAGTAAGGGGAATAATCATGGTGGAGGTGGCGGAGAGATGGGAGAGGGCAGGGATGTCAGTAAGGGGAATAATCATGGTGGGGGTGGCGGAGAGATGGGAGAGGGCAGGGATGTCAGTAAGGGGAATAATCATGGTGGAGGTGGAGGAGAGATGGGAGAGGGCAGGGATGTCAGTAAGGGGAATAATCATGGTGGGGGTGGCGGAGAGATGGGAGAGGGCAGGGATGTCAGTAAGGGGAATAATCATGGTGGAGTTGGCGGAGAAATGGGAGAGGGCAGGGATGTCAGTAAGGGGAATAATCATGGTGGAGGAGAGATGGGAGAGGGCAGGGATGTCAGTAATGGGAATAATCATGGTGGAGGTGGCAGAGAGATGGGAGAGGGCAGGGATGTCAGTAAGGGGAATAATCATGGTGGAGGTGGCAGAGAGATGGGAGAGGGTAGGGATGTCAGTAAGGGGAATAATCATGGTGGAGGTGGCGGAGAGATGGGAGAGGGCAGGGATGGAAGTAAGGGGAATAATCTTGGTGGAGGTGGAGGAGAGATGGGAGAGGGCAGGGATGTCAGTAAGGGGAATAATCATGGTGGAGGTGGCGGAGAGATGGGAGAGGGCAGGGATGGAAGTAAGGGGAATAATCATGGTGGGGGTGGCGGAGAGATGGGAGAGGGCAGGGATGTCGGGAATAATCATGGTGGGGGTGGCAGAGAAATGGGAGAGGGCAGGGATGTAAGTAAGGGGAATAATCATGGTGGAGGTGGCGGAGAGATGGGAGAGGGCAGGAATGGAAGTAAGGGGAATAATCATGGTGAGGTGGCGGAGAGATGGGAGAGGGCAGGGATGTCAGTAAGGGGAATAATCATGGTGGCGGAGAGATGGGAGAGGGCAGGGATGTAAGTAAGGGGAATAATCATGGTGGAGGTGGAGGAGAGATGGGAGAGGGCAGGGATGTCAGTAAGGGGAATAATCATGGTGGAGGAGAGATGGGAGAGGGCAGGGATGTCAGTAAGGGGAATAATCATGGTGGAGGTGGCGGAGAGATGGGAGAGGGCAGGGATGTCAGTAAGGGGAATAATCATGGTGGGGGTGGCGGAGAGATGGGAGAGGGCAGGGATGTCGGGAATAATCATGGTGGGGGTGGCAGAGAAATGGGAGAGGGCAGGGATGTAAGTAAGGGGAATAATCATGGTGGAGGTGGAGGAGAGATGGGAGATGGCAGGGATGTCAGTAAGGGGAATAATCATGGTGGAGGTGGCGGAGAGATGGGAGAGGGCAGGGATGTCAGTAAGGGGAATAATCATGGTGGAGGTTGCAGAGAGATGGGAGAGGCCAGGAATGGAAGTAAGGGGAATAATCATGGTGAGGTGGCGGAGAGATGGGAGAGGGCAGGGATGTCAGTAAGGGGAATAATCATGGTGGAGGAGAGATGGGAGAGGGCAGGGATGTCAGTAAGGGGAATAATCATGGTGGAGGAGAGATGGGAGAGGGCAGGGATGTCAGTAAGGGGAATAATCATGGTGGAGGTGGAGGAGAGATGGGAGAGGGCAGGGATGTCAGTAAGGGGAATAATCATGGTGGAGGTGGCGGAGAGATGGGAGAGGGCAGGGATGGAAGTAAGGGGAATAATCATGGTGGAGGTGGAGGAGAGATGGGAGAGGGCAGGGATGGAAGTAAGGGGAATAATCATGGTGGAGGAGAGATGGGAGAGGGCAGGGATGGAAGTAAGGGGAATAATCATGGTGGAGGTGGAGGAGAGATGGGAGAGGGCAGGGATGTCAGTAAGGGGAATAATCATGGTGGAGGTGGAGGAGAGATGGGAGAGGGCAGGGATGTCAGTAAGGGGAATAATCATGGTGGAGGTGGAGGAGAGATGGGAGAGGGCAGGGATGTCAATAAGGGGAATAATCATGGTGGAGGAGAGATGGGAGAGGGCAGGGATGGAAGTAAGGGGAATAATCATGGTGGAGGAGAGATGGGAGAGGGCAGGGATGTCAGTAAGGGGAATAATCATGGTGGGGGTGGCGGAGAAATGGGAGAGGGCAGGGATGTCAGTAAGGGGAATAATCATGGTGGAGGTGGCGGAGAGATGGGAGAGGGCAGGGATGTCAGTAAGGGGAATAATCATGGTGGGGGTGGCGGAGAGATGGGAGAGGGCAGGGATGTCAGTAAGGGGAATAATCATGGTGGAGGTGGAGGAGAGATGGGAGAGGGCAGGGATGTCAGTAAGGGGAATAATCATGGTGGAGTTGGCGGAGAAATGGGAGAGGGCAGGGATGTCAGTAAGGGGAATAATCATGGTGGGGGTGGCGGAGAGATGGGAGAGGGCAGGGATGTCAGTAAGGGGAATAATCATGGTGGAGTTGGCGGAGAAATGGGAGAGGGCAGGGATGTCAGTAAGGGGAATAATCATGGTGAGGTGGAGGAGAGATGGGAGAGGGCAGGGATGGAAGTAAGGGGAATAATCATGGTGGAGGTGGCAGAGAGATGGGAGAGGGCAGGGATGTCAGTAAGGGGAATAATCATGGTGGAGGTGGCAGAGAGATGGAGAGGGCAGGGATGTCCGTAAGGGGAATAATCTTATTACTGGAATAATATGTGACACCTCTGTACTTATGATACATTTATTTCATTTCCCTTTATTGCATTCCAGGATCCATATTTAAAGGGTTTGAAGAAGCCACAATTAACTTCCCTCCCACATACAAGTTTGATGTTGGCTGTGACAAATACGACTCCTCATCCAAAGAGAGAACCCCGTCCTACACGGTAAGTGCTACATGTTACTGGTCTGTGTGTTGCAGCCATGTATTATGGCAGAGGTATGCCTGTGTTAGGGGATTGTGTAATGTGTACGATACATGCTAAAGTATAGACAGGACCTTCTGCCATTACCCTCCCATGACTCGCGCGCTTACTGGCCTGCCCTGAGTGACTCGCATGCTCCCTGTCCTGGACAGGCTTGCTTGTCTTGCACGCTCACTGCCCACCTCTGACTCGCTCTATGCCCTGGCCTGACTCACTCACTCGCTGCTCTGGCCTGACTCGCTCACCTCACACGCTCTCTGCCCTGGCCTGACCCGCTCACCTCACGCACTCTCTGCCCTGGCCTGACTCGCTCACCTCACGCGCTCTGTGGCCTGACTCGCTCACTCACTGCCCTGGCCTGACTCGCTCACTCGCTGCCCTGGCCTGACTCGCTCACTCGCTGCCCTGGCCTGACTCGCTCACTCGCTGCCCTGGCCTGACTCGCTCACTCGCTGCCCTGGCCTGACTCGCTCACTCGCTGCCCTGGCCTGTCTCGCTCACTCGCTGCCCTGGCCTGACTCGCTCACTCGCTGCCCTGGCCTGACTCGCTCACTCGCTGCCCTGGCCTGACTCGCTCACTCGCTGCCCTGGCCTGACTCGCTCACTCGCTGCCCTGGCCTGACTCGCTCACTCGCTGCCCTGGTCTGACCCGCTCACCTCACGTGCTCTCTGCCCTGTCCTGACTCGCTCGCTCTCTGCCCTGTCCTGACTCGCTCGCTCTCTGCCCTGTCCTGACTCGCTCGCTCTCTGCCCTGTCCTGACTCGCTCGCTCTCTGCCCTGTCCTGACTCGCTCGCTCTCTGCCCTGTCCTGACTCGCTCGCTCTCTGCCCTGTCCTGACTCGCTCGCTCTCTGCCCTGTCCTGACTCGCTCGCTCTCTGCCCTGGCCTGACTCGCTCGCTCTCTGCCCTGGCCTGACTCGCTCGCTCTCTGCCCTGGCCTGACTCGCTCGCTCTTTGCCCTGGCCTGACTCGCTCGCTCTTTGCCCTGGCCTGACTCGCTCGCTTTTTGCCCTAGCCTGACTCGCTCGCTTTTTGCCCTGGCCTGACTTGCTCGCTCTCTGCCCTGACTCGCTCGCTCCCTTCCCCTTCTGGCTCACTCGCTGCCCTGGCCTGACTCGCTCACCTCACGCACTCTCTGCCCTGGCCTGACTCGCTCACTCGCTGCCCTGGCCTGACTCGCTCACTCGCTGCCCTGGCCTGACTCGCTCACCTTGCAAGCTCACTGCCCTGGCCTGACTCGCTCACCTTGCAAGCTCACTGCCCTGGCCTAATCTTAATGTGTACACTCTGGAATAAATTGCATAGCCTCCTACTGTTCCAGTTCTTGCAGAACACCTGTCGGGATTACCCTCTTCCCTACAGGCAGCAGACATGACGTTGTCACAGCTTGTGGAATTACTGTATGATTATGTCTGTCACTGCAGGACAGGGTGCTGTACAAGAGTCGGCATAAAGGCGACATCCGTGTTCTCAAATACGATTCTTGCTCGGAGATAAAGACCTCTGACCACCGGCCGGTGTTTGGGTTGTTTGAAGTTCGGATAAGACCTGGAAGAGACAAGTGAGTGATGCTCTGCGTGGGCTTTATGTGCCCAGTAGTTCCCCTGTCTGATAGATCATATATGTAATGGTATTGGGAGTATATAGGCTATATACAAATGTCACTAATACATAACTGGAAGAGCTCTTTTTGTATCCTGTGAGGAAATGTATAAAGTAAAATTGATAGACTATGTAGGGAATCTGCAATTTAGATGATTGCACTACAGTCATCCTCCATCCCCGGAGTGTCCTCCTGCTGTGTCTTACAGGAATCATCCTCCCCAGGAGCAGGTACCGTACAGCAGTGCTTCCCAAACCTGGTCCTCAAGGCTCCTCAACAGGCCAGGTTTTAAGGATATCTATGCTTAAGCACAGGTGGCCTACTTAGTACATCAGTTTAATTATACCATCTGTGCAGAAGCATGGATATCTAACCTGGACTGTTGGAATGCCTTGAGGACTGAGTTTGGGAAACTCTGGTGTATAGTGATGCATCGTCGGTAGTCGTAGGGCCAGTAGCCATTGTGTGATATCGGGTGTTTGGTTGGCACTGCAATGCCGGAACTCTAGAGTGCAGCATCGCATAGGCGAGAGGGAAGTCATCTCTATTATTATTTTACTTTTATTTTGAGTAATTTACCTACTTTGTTAACGTATTAATGTTCGGGTCTGTGCGTTCAAGCTTTGCTGGCCCCTCCTAAGTCCCCATATTACGTTTCAGCATTCCGCTGGCCGCCGGGCTGTTTGACCGCGAGCTGTATTTGCTGGGCATGAAGAGACGGAGTTCACGAGAGCAGCCGAAGCATCAAGCACTAAAGAATCAAAAAAGCAGCAGCGTCTGCGCAATCTCCTGAAGGACGGAGCGCGGAGGGGAGGACGTGTAGGAAGTGCACCAGAGGCCTTCTCTGTGGATCCAGCTATTCTGTGGGCTGAGCCAATATTCACTTATAGAGAGGCAGAGAAGCGTGCTGGGGGGGGGGTATATAATTACACAGGTGTGTAGCGTCACTGTAAGGTAAGTACATTTGTATCTGTGCTCCTAGAGGATCGGCTGGAATAAAATCCCTGAGAGTCACTAACGCTACTCGCCCTGTGTTCCAGCGCTCCGTCCCACCGTCTCCACGCGTTTCACACAAGTCATTCATTCCGCTATTTATACTCTGTGTGTACCAATGATGTGTGTGAACGCCGTCGTTCACACACACATATCGCGTCGGCCCTGCAGCACACACGATAACCAATATATCTACAGATATAATGGTGCATTGCTGTGTGTGTACTGATAGACAGCCGACCGCCCGCACACATGCTGCAGCAGCCGACGGTGATTGACAGCTGACATGGGCGGCGCATGTAAAACCCCGTCCAGTTCGTGACGTCAGTCATGACGGATCGGGCAGTGTATATGCGCAACACTCTGCCCGATCCGGCTATAGATATATCTGCAGATTCATTGATCTTATATCTATCAGTGTGTACCCAGTGTTACTGGTATATAAATAAGATTATGTTTAAACAAGGGACAACTAGTTTCATACAAACAAAAGAAACCCAATAATAGATGCGATTATACTTCCTGTAATTAAGTAGTATATAAAAATGTGTCCCCGCACACACCGGTCATCAGATAGCCGCACTTAGCGCGGCCTCTGCGACTTACACGCACCTTCTGAAAATATGCGTCGTCTTCTGCTCCTTTATACCGATTATTTTGTAATAAAGTTCTAATCCTGAATACATAATACAATATTAGGGAATTTAGACGCAAAATGCCGGTAAAGTATAACAGACTGAGATCCTCTGAGTGACCCGCGTCATCTGCCACATCTTCCCACAGGATTAGCTATTTACTACACTGTGAGTTCAGGAAGTAGTACGGAATCTGGGTAAAAAGCCAAACGACAGGTGCACTATACCGGTGACTCGCCACGCATCGTTATTCCTGATCTGCCACCATCCAATCCATTTACACACATCCTACGTACCGTGCTTGGAGGCAGATTCAGAGATGGGACACTATAGCTACAGCCGATGTGTATGTGACGCAGTATCCGTCATCTGAGTAACCCTCCGTGTACTCAGGGTGGCAGGGAAAGTCACGCGGCTCAAGCAAATGAAACTACAGGGGGTCATTCCGAGTTTATCGCTCGTTAGCAGTTTTTAGCAGCCATGCAAACGCTATGCCGCCGCCCACTGGGAGTGTATCTTAGCTTAGCAGACGTGCGAACGTTTTTATCGCAGAGCACCTGCAAAAATTTTTGTGTAGTTTCAGAGTAGCTCAAAACCTACTCGGCGCTTGCGATCACTAGACTATTCAGTTCCGGATTTGCCGTCACACACCCGCCCAGCGTTCGCCCAGCCACGCCTGCGTTTTCCCTGGCACGCCTGCATTTTTCCGAACACTCCTTGAAAACGGTCTGTTGACACCCAGAAACGCCCACTTCATGTCAATCACTCTGCGGCCAGCAGTGCGACTGAAATGCATCGCTAGACCCTGTGCAAAACTGCATCGTTCGTTGTGCCCGTATGTCGCGCGTGCGCATTGCGCCGCATATGCATGCGCAGAACTACTGTTTTTTAGCCGGATCGCTGCGCTGCCAACATATGCAGCTAGTGATCAACTTGGAATGACACCCTACGTCTCTGGTACAGCAGCTTAAATAAAATATTCAGTCTACTTCCCCGCCAGGCCATCGCTGCTTCCCCTCACGGCCATTACACTGCGCCTCATATCAGTCATACTGTCCCAGCATCAGGTGTAAGATGGCGGCTGGCGGACACACGGTCACACACTGAGGTGCGTAGTGTCATCAGATATCAGCCATACTGTCCCAGCATCAGGTGTAAGATGGCGGCTGGCGGACACACGGTCACACACTGAGGTGTGTAGTGTCATCAGATATCAGCCATACTGTCCCAGCATCAGGTGTAAGATGGCTGCTGGCGGACACACGGTCACACACTGAGGTGCGCCAACTTGTCGCGGTGTACGGTGATAGTATCATGTCATGGGAACAGGTTTGGGTTTGGTGCACTGCCTTTGATAATGGCAGGACAGGCGTTCAACATGAAAAGCATTCCGCCTGGCCAAGAACCAAACTGGTCTCTGTGACATGACGTTATCACCCTCGTATTACAGGAAGTTCAAGAAGAGACTGATTACGTGCCTTAGCCTTATTAGTACGGACGGTGTCTATCACAAGTATTTATATATCACCACCAATTACACAGCGCTGTACAGAGTGTTCTTCCAGCTGAGCCCCCTATGAGTACAGACCATCTAGTTCTTACCGTAGTGTCAGTGATGCTATTACACGTGTAAGTAAATGCTCTTCTATTAATCCCAACACCGTTCCTTTATTCTCTGTATGTAAATACAGGTTTAGCCCACAATAGCTGCGTCCAGTCTACGTGACGGGAGCACTTTCCCTCCAGCTCCCACGTTCATTGTCATCATACTGTCATCAACGTTTCCGGCTGTTAAATGACTAAACTGTGTGTTTATGCTGCTGACCAAAATCGGATGAGAATCATGTTTACATCCCCAGGGACCATTCTCCGCAGCGCGTTTCCCCCCTACCCCCACCAGCTCTGATAATGTAATCTAATCGCAGACCTGCAGAGGGCGCACCTAATTCTCTACTGACACTTTATCTGTGGACTGCTGCCTTGTGTTGTACTGTACAGTAATATATGTAAATATATATTTATCTCTGACCACATAATAAAATGATCCCTGACCCCTTGGCTGTTGTGTGTTTAATGGAAGTGTCCGTTTGTCATGATGGCACAGCAGCGTATAGATATATACCGTGCAGTGGATGTACGGGCAGGTGCTGCAGGGCTGACGCCGTTGTTTACAGACATGGCTGGTACTCGCCCACCAGCGCACCCACGGTGTATGGGCCAGTGTGTACCCAGCATAAGTCATGTTTGTACCACTCTCTGTGTAATGAGAAATGTCGCTGGGGCAGCTTGCAGAGAACGGGGGCACGTGGCAGGATTTACACCAAACCACAGCGACCAGACGTTTCTCATATCTACAATACACCCATATGTTGTACAAAATCTTTACTTACTCAGTCGTTACCTCCTAGAGCAGTGATGGCTAACCTTGACACTCCAGCTGTTGTTGAACTACACATCCCAGCATGCCCTGCATCAGTTTTAGCAAGGCCAAATAGCAAAACTGTAGCAGGGCATGCTGGGATGTTTAGTTCAACAACAGCTGGAGTGTCAAGGTTAGCCATCACTGTCCTAGAGCAATACTTACTGGGCTTCCCCTTCCCCAGACCTTCACCCCTGCGATCTATACTGGATGCAGCAGTTGTACTCTTTCTGGGGGGGGGGGGGGGGGGGGGTTTCCCTCAACCGTTTTCCCTCAACCGTTTTCCCTCAACCGTTTTCCCTCAACCGTTTTCCTTCTGCTCTCCGTCCCTACATTGTCCACATTGGGGGTAATTCTGAGTTGAACGCAGCAGGAACTTTGTTAGCAGTTGGGCAAAACCATGTGCACTGCAGGTGGGGCAGATGTAACATGTGCAGAGAGTTAGATTTGGGTGGGTTATTT
>NC_086451.1:7815129-7953384 GCF_028390025.1 Pseudophryne corroboree
GCTAAAACTGATGCAGGGCATGCTGGGATGTGTAGTTCAACAACAGCTGGAGTGTCAAGGTTAGCCATCACTGTCCTAGAGCAATACTTACTGGGCTTCCCCTTCCCAGACCTTCACCCCTGCGATCTATACTGGATGCAAGCAGTTGTACTCTTTCTGGGGGGGGGGGGGGGGGGGTTTCCCTCAACCGTTTTTCCCTCACCGTTTTCCCCTCAACCGTTTTCCCTCAACCGTTTTCCTTCTGCTCTCCGTCCCTACATTGTCCACATTGGGGTAATTCTGAGTTGAACGCAGCAGGAACTTTGTTAGCAGTTGGGCAAAACCATGTGCACTGCAGGTGGGGCAGATGTACATGTGCAGAGAGTTAGATTTGGGTGGGTTATTTTGTTTCTGGTGCGGGGTAAATACTGGCTGCTTTATTTTGACACTGCAAATTAGATTTCAGTTTGAACACACACACCCAAATCTAACTCCTCTCTGCACATGTTACATCTGCCCCCCCCCCCCCCCCCCCCCCCCCCCCCCCCCCCCCCTGCAGTGCACATGGTTTTGCCCAACTGCTAACAAAGTTCCTGCTGCGATCAACTCAGAATTACCCCCATTGGGCCTAATTTAGATCTGATCGCTCGCTAGGGTTTTTTTGCAGCGCTGCGATCAGATAGTCGCCGCCTATAGGGGAGTATTTTTGCTTTGCAAGTGTGCGAACGCATGTGCAGCCGAGCGCTACAAAAAAAACTTTGTGCAGTTTCTGAGTTGCCCAGAACTTACTCAGCCACTGCCATCACATCAGCCTGTCCGGGGCCGGAATTGACGTCAGGAAACCCTCCCTGTAACGCTTGGACACACCTGCATTTTTCCAACCCCTCCCAGAAAACGCCCACCCACAAACGCCTTCTTCCTGTCAATCTCCTTGCGATCGGCTGTGCGAATGGATTTTTCGTAAAACCCATTGCTGATCGGCGATCCGCTTTGTACCCGTGTGACGCACCTGTGCATTGCTACGCATGCGCAGTTCTGACCTGATCGCAGCACTGCAAAAAACGCTAGCGAGCGATCAGGTCTGAATTAGCCCCATTGTACTGAATCCAATATAAAATACTCCTAACATACAAGGCCATCTACGTACATTCCATCCTCAGAATATCATGCAACTCGCCTCCCTCCATTCTGCGCAAGATCTGCATCTCTCATCCACACTGTCTGCCAGTCACAGGACGACAACCATACAAATCGTACATGTTTTCTCCATCTGTACTCTACTATCCCTGGGCAACATGGGCAGAGTGCGGAACACTGCTCCAGACCAAGGGGCCCAATTCTAACTCTTTCTGCACATGTTACATCTGCCTCACCGGCAGTGCAGCATGGTTTTGCCCAATTGCTAACAAACCTGAATCACCCCCCAGGGCTGGTTTCTCTGCTAAACAGTGTTTCATTTTCTTGTGATTCTGCTACTTCCATACACAGACATAACAGAAATATGGCAGCGCTCAGCCAGCAACCTCATTTTCTGAGTAAACCTTCTATAGGGGAATGTGAGGCGGTTACTATAGCTCTACGATACAGTATGCAGATGGAGAGTAAATGTTCTTAAGATGGTAATAAAATCCTCCTGCGTCATTGTTTCAGCGTTGTATTACAGCTACAGGCTGTGTGATTTGGGGAATGGCTGGAGTCAGGCTCTGAGTGTAAATGTAACATCTCCGCCAATAAAACCTTTTGTAGAAAATATGATGTTACGTTCTGTTTCTCCAGTGACGTTTCCTGTGCATTAGTGACCAGCACACAATAGTATCGTGAAAAGAATAAATATAGAAATGATGAAGCTCCAGTGTACACAGGTGCAGCAGTGTTTCTCTTCCCTGGGAAACTGCAATATGTGATAAGATAAAACAACCCGTGCAGGTCACCCCACACGTGACGGCAAGCAGCGCAGGTCGCCCCACACGTGACGGCAAGCAGCGCAGGTCGCCCCACACGTGACGGCAAGCAGCGCAGGTCGCCCCACACGTGACGGCAAGCAGCGCAGGTCGCCCCACACGTGACGGCAAGCAGCGCAGGTCGCCCCACACGTGACGCAAGCAGCGCAGGTCGCCCCACACGTGACGGCAAGCAGCGCAGGTCGCCCCACACGTGACGGCAAGCAGCGCAGGTCGCCCCACACGTGATGGCAAGCATCGCAGGTCATCCTAGACTTATTTAATAAAGTTTGCGGGCAGCAGGAGAACAAAACGGGATGACGTAGGTTATGTAGCATGGGCATGGCTCTGACACCTAGGCTATGTAGTAGGGGCGTGGCTCTGACACCTAGGCCATGTAGCAGGGGCGTGGCTCTGACACCTAGGCCATGTAGCAGGGGCGTGGCTCTGACACCTAGGCTATTTAGTAGGGGCGTGGCTCTGACACCTAGGCTATGTAGCAGGGGCGTGGCTCTGACACCTAGGCCATGTAGCAGGGGCGTGGCTCTGACACCTAGGCCATGTAGCAGGGGCGTGGCTCTGACACCTAGGCCATGTAGCAGGGGCGTGGCTCTGACACCTAGGCCATGTAGCAGGGGCGTGGCTCTGACACCTAGGCCATGTAGCAGGGGCGTGGCTCTGACACCTAGGCCATGTAGCAGGGGCGTGGCTCTGACACCTAGGCCATGTAGCAGGGGCGTGGCTCTGACACCTAGGCCATGTAGCAGGGGCGTGGCTCTGACACCTAGGCCATGTAGCAGGGGCGTGGCTCTGACACCTAGGCTATGTAGCAGGGGCGTGGCTCTGACACCCAAGCTATGCAGCAGGGGTGTGGGTCTGACACCCAGGCTATGCAGCAGACAGAGATGGGGGGGGGGGGTGCTTTTTCGCCCCTGGTATCCCCCCAGCACACTAAAAAATTACCTGTAACCATAACTGAACCTGTCTGGTAATAGAATTTCAGAGAATTGGTCGCATGCGTTTGCAAAGACATGTTTAGCTGCTGAGTCGCGTCAAGGCTTCTCCGATATCAGCAGTCCTAACACTACATAATAGCAGTGCCCACATAGGGCCATGTCATTTGTCTACAGTAAGGCCTCATGATAAAGGCTCATACTAAAATGTATCCAGACAGAGGGCCAGCTTACCCAGGAGCCACCCCCAGGATCTCCCATTAGCACTACAAGGATCAGCATGCCTTCCAAATACTCCCATTCAATGATTTTCTCACACATGCAGCCAAACAGTGGCAGCTGCTCTATCATTCCTGGAGATAATTCTATGACAGGTGCTAGAAAGGGGGAGGGGCCACAGACAAACAGCAGGGGGGGGTGCTCTCCCCACCTGGTATACCCCCAGCACACAAAAATATTACCATAGGTTCAGGTATGGTTACAGGTAATTTTTAGTGTGCTTGGGGGATACCAAGGGGGAAAAGCACCCCCCTCCTCTCTGTTTGTCTGTGACCCCTCCCCCTTTCTAGCAGCTGATACAGAATTATCTCCAGGAATGATAGAGCAACTGCCACTCATTGTCTACCCAGGCTATGCAGCAGGGGCGTGGCTCTGACACCCAGGCTATGCAGCAGGGGCATGGCTCTGACACCCAGGATATGCAGCAGGGGCGTGGCTTTGACACCCAGGCTATGCAGCAGGGGCGTGGCTCTGACTCCAGGGCTATGCAGCAGGGGCGTGGCTCTGACACCCAGGCTATGCAGCAGGGGCGTGTCTCTGACACCCAGGCTATGCAGCAGGGGCGTGTCTCTGACACCCAGGCTATGCAGCAGGGGCGTGGCTCTGACTCCAGGGCTATGCAGCAGGGGCGTGGCTTTGACACCCAGGCTATGCAGCAGGGGCGTGGCTCTGACTCCAGGGCTATGCAGCAGGGGCGTGGCTCTGACTCCAGGGCTATGCAGCAGGGGCGTGGCTCTGACACCCAGGCTATGCAGCAGGGGCGTGGCTCTGACACCCAGGCTATGCAGCAGGGGCGTGGCTCTGACACCCAGGCTATGCAGCAGGGGCGTGGCTCTGACACCAGGGCTATGCAGCAGGGGCGTGGCTCTGACACCAGGGCTATGCAGCAGGGGCGTGGCTCTGACACCAGGGCTATGCAGCAGGGGCGTGGCTCTGACACCCAGGCTATGCAGCAGGGGCATGGCTCTGACACCCAGGATATGCAGCAGGGGCGTGTCTCTGACACCTAGGCTATGCAGCAGGGGCGTGGCTTTGACACCAGGGCTATGCAGCAGGGGCGTGGCTCTGACACCCAGGCTATGCAGCAGGGGCATGGCTCTGACACCCAGGATATGCAGCAGGGGCGTGTCTCTGACACCTAGGCTATGCAGCAGGGGCGTGGCTTTGACACCAGGGCTATGCAGCAGGGGCGTGGCTCTGACACCCAGGCTATGCAGCAGGGGCGTGGCTCTGACACCCAGGATATGCAGCAGGGGCGTGTCTCTGACACCTAGGCTATGCAGCAGGGGCGTGGCTTTGACACCCAGGCTATGCAGCAGGGGCGTGGCTCTGACTCCAGGGCTATGCAGCAGGGGCGTGGCTCTGACACCCAGGCTATGCAGCAGGGGCGTGGCTCTGACACCCAGGCTATGCAGCAGGGGCGTGGCTCTGACACCCAGGATATGCAGCAGGGGCGTGGCTCTGACACCCAGGATATGCAGCAGGGGCGTGTCTCTGACACCTAGGCTATGCAGCAGGGGCGTGGCTTTGACACCCAGGCTATGCAGCAGGGGCGTGGCTCTGACTCCAGGGCTATGCAGCAGGGGCGTGGCTCTGACACCCAGGCTATGCAGCAGGGGCGTGGCTCTGACACCCAGGCTATGCAGCAGGGGCGTGGCTCTGACACCCAGGCTATGCAGCAGGGGCGTGGCTCTGACACCCAGGCTATGCAGCAGGGGCGTGGCTCTGACACCCAGGATATGCAGCAGGGGCGTGTCTCTGACACCTAGGCTATGCAGCAGGGGCGTGGCTTTGACACCCAGGCTATGCAGCAGGGGCGTGGCTCTGACTCCAGGGCTATGCAGCAGGGGCGTGGCTCTGACACCCAGGCTATGCAGCAGGGGCGTGGCTCTGACACCCAGGCTATGCAGCAGGGGCGTGGCTCTGACACCCAGGATATGCAGCAGGGGCGTGGCTCTGACACCCAGGCTATGCACCAGGGGCGTGGCTCTGACACCAGGGCTATGCAGCAGGGGCGTGGCTCTGACACCAGGGCTATGCAGCAGGGGCGTGGCTCTGACACCCAGGATATGGAGCAGGGGCGTGGTTCTGACACCAGGGCTATGCAGCAGGGGCGTGGCTCTGACACCCAGGCTATGCAGCAGGGGCGTGGCTCTGACACCCAGGATATGCAGCAGGGGCGTGGCTCTGACACCCAGGCTATGTAGCAGGGGCGTGGCTCTGACACCTAGGCTATGCGGCAGGGGCGTGGCTCTGACACCGAGGCTATGCAGCAGGGGCGTGGTTTGACACCAGGGCTATGCAGCAGGGGCGTGGCACAGACAACCATGATTCCATGGTAACCGGACTCCACGGAAGTGACGTGCAAGTAGCGGCGCCGAAAGTGACGTATGGCGGCGCCGCCGGAAGTGGAGTGAATTTGACTGCACAGCCCGGGACCGGGGCTCCCCTGCAGACTGGGGGTCGGTGCGGAGCCCTCCGGCCGGTATGAGCTGCAGGATGTACGCAGGGCTGCAGGAGATCGGGATCGCCAACGGGGAGGACCTGAAGGAGACGCTGACCAACTGCACCGAGCCCCTGAAAGCCATAGAGCAGTTCCAGGTACTGACCCCCATCTATCCCTGTCACCCCCTCTGCTGCCCCTGTCACTCATCTGCCCCCAAACTGCACCGAGCCCCTGAGAGCCATAGAGCAGTTCCAGGTACTGACCCCCATCTATCCCTGTCACCCCCTCCCCTGCCACTCATCTGCCCCCAAACTGCACCGAGCCCCTGAGAGCCATAGAGCAGTTCCAGGTACTCACCCCCCAACTGCCACTGCTACCCCAGCCCCCCCTCTCACCCCCAGTGCCCCTGTCACCCCCACTGCTGCCCCAGTCACCCCCTCCCCTGATCTGCCCCCAAACTACACCGAGCCCCTGAAAGCCATAGAGCAGTTCCAGGTACTGACCCCCATCTATCCCTGTCACCCCCTCCCCTCTCACCCCCACCTGCCCCTGTCACTCATCTGCACCGAGCCCCTGAGAGCCATAGAGCAGTTCCAGGTACTGACCCCCATCTACCCCTGTCACCCCCTCCCCTCTCACCCCCACCTGCCCCTGTCACTCATCTGCCCCCAAACTGCACCGAGCCCCTGAGAGCCATAGAGCAGTTCCAGGTACTGACCCCCATCTACCCCTGTCACCCCCTCCCCTCTCACCCCCACCTGCCCCTGTCACTCATCTGCCCCCAAACTGCATCGAGCCCCTGAGAGCCATAGAGCAGTTCCAGGTACTGACCCCCATCTACCCCTGTCACCCCCTCCTGCCCCTGTCACTCATCTGCCCCCAAACTGCACCGAGCCCCTGAGAGCCATAGAGCAGTTCCAGGTACTGACCCCCATCTACCCCTGTCACCCCCTCCCCTCTCACCTGCCCCTGTCACTCATCTGCCCCCAAACTGCACCGAGCCCCTGAGAGCCATAGAGCAGTTCCAGGTACTGACCCCCATCTACCCCTGTCACCCCCTCCCCTCTCACCCCCACCTGCCCCTGTCACTCATCTGCCCCCAAACTGCACCGAGCCCCTGAGAGCCATAGAGCAGTTCCAGGTACTGACCCCCATCTACCCCTGTCACCCCCTCCCCTCTCACCCCCTCCCCTCTCACCCCCACCTGCCCCTGTCACTCATCTGCCCCCAAACTGCACCGAGCCCCTGAGAGCCATAGAGCAGTTCCAGGTACTGACCCCCATCTGCCCCTGCTACCCCAGTCCCCCTCTCACCCCCACTGCCCCAGTCACCCCCTCCCCCTCATCTGCCCCCAAACTACACCGAGCCCCTGAAAGCCATAGAGCAGTTCCAGGTACTGACCCCCGTCTACCCGTCACCCCCTCTGCTGCCCCTATCACCCCCTGCTACCCTAGTGACCCCCTCCGCTGCCGCTCTCATCCCTACAGCTCCTGACACTCATCTGCCCCCAAACTGCACCGAGCTCCTGAGAGCCATAGAGCAGATCCAGGTACTGACCCCCATCTGCCCCTGTCACCCCCCCCCCTACCTTGCGCCCTCTGCCCCCGTCACCCCTTGCCCGTGCAGGCCATCTACTCCTTTCACCCCCACACTTCTGCCCTACCCCCCGGAGATTGTGGCAGATTGTTATATAAATGGTCACACACTGGGAATGATCTGTGGGTCTGATCCTTGGTGCATTTATGGCGTAATTCCATATACTCATGTATAATTTGCAGACAGAGAATGGGGTCCTGCTCCCCTCCCTGCAGTCAGCGCTGCCGTTCCTGGACCTGCACAGCATCCCCCGGCTGGAGTTCCACCAGACTGTGTTTGATGAGCTACGAGAGAAGCTACTGGACAGAGTGTCCGTCATTGCGGCCGAGGGGAAAGATGAAGACAGGTGGGTTTCATGTCCAGCTCTATACTGGGCCCATACTATGCGCCTCCCACCTCAGTAGTGATCAGCGTATAGGGGCGCATCCGGTTCAGTATTAGGAGCGGAGAGGTTCTCTTACGGTCTCAGGAGAATATTTTACTAACGGCCTCAGAACATAAGTTGTTGTCTACCATTGGCCTATTCCATTCACTTAAATGGGTTTCCCCTTCAGATAAATGTACTTGGTGGCCTTACGTACAGATGTGTTCTCATGCCTCCAGCTTCAGTACGCCATACACCGCGAGATGCCTGGCGTGAGTGAGCCGGCGGTTCCCGTGCAACTCTGCTAGCGTCCAGCATTTATTTCTTTTTGCCGGAAATGTGTCTTTATTATAAGATGCACAAGCAGACTCTGCTGATTAAGATGACATGTGACTGTATCTGCATATGAAATGCTGACGTAGCAGAGTCTTGTGCGTGTTCATTCGTATATATCTGTGCGAACAAGGCGCGTTTTGGGGGGAAAATGCACAAAAATAAAACGCCCTGTGTTGGCAAACACACTCACGACTAGGCGTGACTAGGACTGTTTAACATAGCAACAGTGAAGGAGGACGCGTCTGTACAGTCCTGCAACTGCTGCTAAGTATGTACCTTTATCTTTCTGGTTATCCTGATCTACTGGGCACAGTCCTATCTACGGAACAGCTTTGTGCCTCAGAAATCATTTATAGCTGATGATACACAAACATGGCTAAAAGCACAGAGCAGGTTAGAAAGAGTTCATTAAAGGTTGCAGGCGGAAGCCTATAAATTACAAGTCACAAAAGTCTACAAAATCTTAAATGCCAGATTGCTGCTAGTAACACGCACAGGTATGTATGTGACAGTCCCAATCGCAACCTGCATATCCGCTATAGGGGTCCTTTAATGTGGACCTGCGCGTGGATGACTCCAGTATCTGGATAACCACCATCATTCTTTCAGCCCTCTCCCGTCAGCACATTGCTGGGTACAGTAGTGCAGCGACACAGAGCCTGTGCCCGTCTGTTCTGGCATATTGTGGTCACGGAGACAGACAATGGGCGCAGGGAGAAGGCCGATGTTACGAGCGTTTCACAAGGGACATGTTAACACTTTTCTGTATCTGTTGTGTTTGATAATGATTTGCCCATTGCATGTGGCTGGAAGATGCGTCATTAGATTTACATATCGGGCTCCACCCACTTTAATCTCATTTATACCCCTTTCACACTGACAAATATTTCCCGGGTTATTGAACATGAACGCGCATCAACCCGGGAATTTGCTCAGTGTGGAAGGGTCGAGCGTCCCGGCATTTCATCCCAGGTTGTGACCTGGGTTGCGTGCAGTGTGAACGGGTAAGCCGGCTCAAGGTGACCCGGCACCCGTTCTCTGCACAGGAGGAGGCGGTGCTTGGAGATGATTATCTCCAAGCACCGTCTCCGGTAGCGTCAGCGGTGACGTCACCAACCCGGAAATATGCCGGGTCGGGAAGCACGTCTGAAAGGGGTCTCAAGCCGGGTCGCACCCGGGAAGTACCTGTGTACAAATTCCTGGGTGGGACCCGGCTGTGTCAGTCTAACAGGGGTATAACACACAGACACCTAGTGTTCATTCTAGCACCCTGCACCTTTCAAATCCTGTGCAGTTCCTCTTTCCTGCCTGGGGTGTCGCTCTCTGCTCTGGTGCTACTCAGCACACACAGGTCTGTATCACAGCACTGAGTAACAGATCAGAGTGCGCTGAGAAGCACCACAGCAGACAGCGACACCCCTGGCAGGAAAGAGGAACTGCACAGATTTTGAAAGATGCAGAGTGCTAGAATGAACGCTAGACACCCAGTAAGATAACAAAGCCCCCATTATTATTACCCTCTATTTATACAGTGCGGTACATTACAGGGATCATAACAGAAGTTAAAGATTGACTTGTCCAGAAGAGCTTACTATCTAAAACTGAAGCACACTTAAGACCTAAAGCCCTCTGGACCCGGTAGTGAGCGCGCTGTGTTATTGGGTTTGACGCCACTGTATATGTTGAGTAATCTGTATCTGAGCTCATTTATTTGACCGACGTAGGTACAAGAAGTTGGAAGAGCTGCTAGAAAAGTGTTTTGCGCTGGTTAAGATGCCGTCCATCCAGCCGGTTGTCATGTGTGTGATGAAGCACCTGCCCAAGGTGAGTGTGTTGTGTCATCTGGCCGCTGCGTCTCTGGCCATCCTGTTGCTGAATGATTCTGCTTCCGCCAGGTGCCTGAGAAGAAGCTGAAGCTGGTGATGGCGGATAAGGAGCTGTACAAAGCCTGCGCGGTGGAGGTAAAGCGGCAGATCTGGCAAGATAACCAGGCCCTGTTCGGCGATGAGGTCTCGCCCTTGCTGAAGCAGTACATCCTGGAGAAGGAGAACCTGCTGCTGAACAGTGATCTCTCTGTGCTGCACAACTTTTTCAGTCTGTCCCCCAAAACCAGGCGCCAGGGGGAGGTAAGGGGGGAAGCTGCAGTGCATGCTGGGAAAGGGCTGCCTTGTCATAGGTTACCATCAGATGACATCTAGGTCCTCCTACAGGCTGAGACTAGAAACTGCAGGAGGTGTCGGCTCGGTGTCCTCTGACTGTTCATCTCTTTCTCTGTGCTCCGCTCTCTGCTCTGCACTAATCCTGCCTCCTTCTTTATCTTATCGGGACAAGGTGGTGCATAAACTGACTCAAATGATCGGGAAGAACGTCAAGCTGTATGATATGGTCCTGCAGTTCCTGCGCACCCTCTTCCTCAGGACCCGAAACGTTCACTACTGCACCCTGCGCGCAGAACTTCTCATGTCCTTACATGACCTGGATGTCAGCGAGATCTGCTCCGTGGATCCCTGCCACAAGGTAACATTCAGCGTGTCCCTGGGCTAGCTGCACAGCGCTCGGAGAGGTTAAAGCAAAGGATATTTATATGCGATTGTTTATTTTATGACTCTCTTTCCCCTTTATTAAGGTGTTCTAGATGCAGAGTAAACCCAAAGCATCTGCTTTGCAAATGTAACCCTATAAACCCTCTATAGAGTGTACCTAGTACTTACCTGCGGGGCAGCGTCTGCTGTCTTTGGGGGCCTGTTATATGTAATTCTCCGGAGCTACTCCCAACCACTTTAAAGTTGGAGTAAATAATTGCTTTTAAAGTACTTACAACTGAGAATAACACACCTGCTAATCATTTCTCTGTGACAGTTCACCTGGTGCCTAGACGCCTGTATCCGGGAGAAGTTTGTAGACGCGAAGAGAGCGCGGGAATTGCAAGGGTTTCTCGATGGAGTGAAAAAGGGTCAGGAACAGGTGTTGGGGTGAGGACACAACGTATAATTTGACCGTAAGCTCATTGGCGCAGGGAACTGGAACTCTGTCACAGTACTGTACTTTATATGTATCTTCCGGTATTTCTGCTGCGGGGTACACTGGGCTCCACAAGGATAGACATAGGGGGTGTAGAGTAGGATCTTGATCCGAGGCACCAACAGGCTGAAAAGCTTTGACTGTTCCCAGAATGCATAGCGCCGCCTCCTCTGTAACCCCGCCTCCCTGCACAGGAGCTCCGTTTTGTAGTTGGTGCCGCAGATAGCAGGCACATAACAGAGGGGCTGCTCTGGGCAGCCCTAAGAAAATCTTTCAAAGAAAAAGTAAAGACTTCAAGGGCAGCAGCGGTGGTAAATGTCAGAGACATTCACGGCTGCAGCTCCATCTCTCCCCAGCGGCGCTGTACACTCCCGAGCCCTGGTTGCCGGGTACCTACAGCGGAGGCTCCGGTTTTCTTCATGTTAGACACACACGGCTGGGGCTCTCCGGGATCGCGTGGCCGCGCTTCAAGAGGTGGTGAGTGGGTCCCGCGCGATCCAGCGCGGTCAGTGGGAGGCGGGCCGCGCGCGCTGGCGGTGGACACTGTGGCAGTACAGGCGATCCCACTAGATCACCAGGGTATGGGTGCAGGTCAGGTTTTACCTCTAAACCATTTTCAGTAGCCCACAGTACCCGGTGGTTTTGCCAGCAAGGGGGATAAGGCTTAGACCTGGAGCCCCTCCCCCAGCCCCAGGGCGCCATTTCCAGCAAGTGTTCCCGCCCTGGAGCTGCATATCTGCCTCTCCCTCACTCCCTGGCAGTGTCTGCGGCGCCATTATACCTCAGCTCACTGTTCCTGGGAATGCTTGGGCAAATCCTCCTGTGTAAAGCCGCCTGGTTGTCAGCGCTGTGCCTTTACATGACACTTAAGTATTCTACCTGCCTTTTTAGACAGTGCTAGTTAAGAAAGAGTGCATTTAGTCAGGGTTTCCTAGTACAATTACCCTGTGATATACATCCAGTTCTTACTGTGTACTGTTATATCTATTGTTGTATAGCTGTGTAAGCTAGTCCAGTGCAGTATTATTGTTGGTAATAACCACTGCATTGTACAACTGTGACTATTTGTGTGTGCATTAGCTTGCTGAGTGGTTTCCATTTCGTGTCTCTCACTCAACTTTCTATCCCTATATTCTGTAACCAGAGGGGGCTTGGTGCGTCAGGTTTTTATATATGATTTTCACAAGATATACTTTAATACGTATTTTTCTCTGTGATTTTAGTCACCATATCTCTCCTATATCTCTGCTGGTGCTGACTACACTGCGCAGGGGTTTGGGTAAGAGGTATTGTGCTGCTGCCAATTGTACTGTGTTACCTGATACTGCAAGTTATATCATGTCTGCTTCTGAGGGCAACGGTTCTGGGGCTGAACACACTGCAGGTGTTGCTGAAGCCACGGATCCATATGAGGAGAATATAGCAGCTGTGGGCTCTGGTTCTGGGGGCTCCTTGCCCCCCAGTGGGACTGTGGCAACGGAGGTACATAATGACCCACCGTGGGCTGCTTTTTCCACGCTTCTGCATACACTAGTTAATAAACGAACACCCCCTATGGGACCCCCTATGCCGGTGCAACCGTATGTGGTCCCTGCAGCTAACCCGCCGTGGGCGGACAAATTATCTGCTCAATTGAAGTTGAACCAGTCCTTGACTACTAAAAAGTCTGACCCTCGCTCGCCCAAGTCCAAGGGGTCCTCTAAGCGAGCTCTTATCTCCTCACAATCCACTGCTGTCACTGACGCCTCATCTGATGAAGACGGCACTTACACTGACCTCACAGATTCTGACTCAGATACGGCTAATGGGGAGGGTGGTTCACATGTGGATGTTCCTGATCTTTTGGAGGCTATTAAGTTGATTTTACAGATTATGGATGATCCCGAGCCATCCGTCCCTTCTAAGAACCCAGATAGGTTCAAGCGTCAGAAGGTGATTAAACAAGTTTTACCTCACTCTGACCACCTAGTGGATATACGTCAGGAACCCTGGGAAAACCTGGGTACGAAGTTTGTGCCTCAAAAGAAGATGCTGGCTCGCTATCCCCTCGCACCAGAGCTGTCTAAGAATTGGGAAACGCCTCCTCCAGTAGACTCGCATGTGGCTAGGATGGTGGTTTCCTCAGCTCTACCTGTCACTACCGTCACGTCTCTAAAAGAGCCTACGGATAAACGTGTAGAGGATTGTCTAAAAGCGATTTTCACCCTCACGGGTGCTGCACAAAGGCCCACTATTGCAGCAACATGGGCTGCAGAGGCTATTGAAGCATGGGCCTTGGAGTTAGAAGCTGAAATCTCTTCTGACCATGCTAGACAATGCTTGTCACATATTGTCACAGCTTCTCACTATATTAAAGAGGCGGCTTCTGATGCCAGTATAGTAGCAGCCAAGGCCTTTACTACATCAGTCCTGGCTCGCCGGATATTGTGGCTGAGATCCTGGTCTGTGGATCTGGACTCTAGAAAAACCCTGGAGGTACTCCCTTTCAAGGGAGATATTCTGTTTGGGGAGGACTTAAATAAGATTGTGGCTGACTTGGCTACTGCCAAAACTGCCTGTCTGCCAAGTACCGCTCCTTCTGTGTCGAAGGCTAAAGGTACTTCCTTTCGTCCTTCAGGTAAAGCAAAAGGTCAGGCGTACAACAAGCAGGCCCGCACTTCCAAAGCCCAAAAGAGCCTGGGCGGCTCGTCAGCCAGCTTCCAAGACCGATAAGCCTGCCGCATGACGGGGCGGGCCTCCCCCTGGGGAATCCCTGGGTGGGGGGCTGGCTTCTAGGGTATACCCAGGAATGGTTGAAGACCACTTCAGATGCCTGGGTACGGGAAGTCGTCACTCGAGGTTACGCCATAGCCTTCAAAAACCGACCCCCTCAACGATTTTGACGGATAGACGTCTTGTTGGACCAGACAAAGGCAAACACTCTACATTCGGTGGTACAGACCCTCCTGGATACAGGAGTCATAGTACAGGTGCCTCTTGCGCAGAGGGGCCGGGGGTACTATTCTCCGCTGTTTCTAGTCCCGAAACCGAATGGGTCTTCCTGGCCCATTCTCAACCTCAAAGCATTGAACAGGTTTGTGAAAGTTTCCAAGTTCCGTATGGAAACCCTTCGTTCTATAGTTCTAGCCTTGGAACCTGGGGACTACATGGTCTACCTGGACATACAGGATGCTTACCTGCATATTCCTATAGCAGCGTCACATCAGCAATACCTGAGGTTTGCGATTGGCAACCTCCATTACCAGTTTCGGGCGTTATCTTTTGGTTTAACTACGGCTCCGCGAGTCTTCACCAAAGTTATGGCGGTGATGACGGTGGTACTACGCCGTCAAGGGGTCAGGATACTGCCGTATCTGGACGACTTGTTAATCCTGGCAAATTCCCCAGAACTTCTCCTACGTCATCTGGATATGACTGTCAAGTTTCTACAAGCCCACGGGTGGCTCATCAACTGGAATAAATCCTCTCTGGTCCCTGCTCAGAGCATGGTGCACCTGGGAGCGCTATTGGACACTCACAACCAGAGGTTGTTCTTGTCTCAGGAGAAAGTCCTGAAGCTTCAGGACAGGATTCGTTGCTTTCTTTCTCGTCCGCAAGTGTCGATACATTCGGCTATGCAGGTGCTGGGCCTCATGGTGTCAGCATTCGACATGGTGGAGTATGCTCAATTCCATTCTCGTCCCCTCCAGAGGCTGATTCTAGCCAAGTGGGACGGCCTGCCTCACCGGATCAGGTCTCACATGATCTCATTGACTCCGGAGGTCCATCTGTCGCTGCTCTGGTGGCTCCAGGACCGACAATTGTGCAGGGGCCGTCCCTTCTGGATATCCAACTGGGTCCTGTTGATGACAGATGCCAGTCTAAGAGGTTGGGGCGCGGTGCTGGAGCAACACTCCCTTCAGGGTCGGTGGACCAAGGAGGAGTTCCTCCTCTCGATCAACATTCTGGAATTGCGGGCTGTCTTCAATGCGTTGAACCTGGCCCAGCATTTAATTCATAACTGTCCTGTTCAAGTACAGTCGGACAACGCCACCACAGTGGCTTACATAAATCTTCAAGGCGGCACTCAAAGCCGTTTGGCAATGAAGGAAGTCTCACGGATTCTACATTGGGTGGAACGCCATATATCGGCAATCTTCATTCCGGGAGTCCTGAATTGGGAAGGGGACTTTCTCAGTCGTCAGGACGTACATGCCGGCGAGTGGGGCCTCCATCCAGAAGTGTTTCAACTCCTAGTGGAAAGGTGGGGCCTTCCAGACGTAGATCTGATGGCGTCTCGACACAATCACAAGGTTCCGGGCT
Organism: Pseudophryne corroboree; assembly: GCF_028390025.1. Taxonomy (NCBI): domain Eukaryota; kingdom Metazoa; phylum Chordata; class Amphibia; order Anura; family Myobatrachidae; genus Pseudophryne; species Pseudophryne corroboree. Next base: position 7,830,346 of record NC_086451.1, read on the forward strand.
TCGGAGCAAGGACAAGGGATCCTCAAGCAGCATTTGTGGATGCGCTGGTGGTGCCGTGGAGGTTTCGGCTGCCGTACGTGTTCCCTCCGGTGTCACTCCTGCCCAGGGTAATTCGGAAGTTCAAGCAAGAAAAAGGAAATCTGCTTCTCATAGCTCCAGCGTGGCCCAGAGGGCACTGGTTCTCAGACCTGCAAGGCCTATCGTCAGAGCGTCCACTTCTACATCCACAATGCCCAGACCTCCTCGTTCAGGGCCCCTGTGTCTACCAGGACCTAGCCCGGCTGTCTTTGACAGCGTGGCTCTTGAAGCTTCCGTCTTGAGGGCTAAAGGGTTTTCTGAGGCGGTCATTCAAACTATGTTGCGGGCCCGGAAACCGGCTTCGGCTCGGATTTACTATAGGGTCTGGCATTCTTACTTTGTTTGGTGCGCATCTAACGATTATGACACTTCCAAGTTTAGTATAGCCAAGCAGTTGGCTTTTCTTCAGCAGGGCCTAGATTTAGGCCTGCGTCTGGCCTCCCTTAAGGTTCAAATATCTGCCTTGTCAGTGTGGTTTCAGAGAAAAATTGCGACCTTACCTGATGTGCATACCTTTACTCAGGGTGTGTTGCGTATCCAACCTCCCTATGTCCCGCCTGTGGCTCCTTGGGACTTGTCGGTGGTTTTGGAGGCGTTGCAAGAGTCTCCGTTTGAACCTCTTGGTTCAGCTGATCTTAAGTGGCTTTCCCTTAAGGTGGTGCTTCTGCTGGCTATTGCCTCAGCTAGAAGAGTGTTGGATTTGGGTGCCTTGTCTTGTAGTTCCCCATATCTGATATTTCACCGTGACCGGGCGGTTCTTAGGACACGTCCCGGATATTTACCTAAGGTGGTTTCTTCGTTCCACCTTAACCAGGAGATTGTGGTTCCGGCACTTGTTTCTCCTGATCTGTATCCCAAAGAGCGGTCTTTGGATGTGGTACGGGCTCTCCGTATCTATGTGAAGAGAACTGCTTTGATTAGAAAATCTGATTCTGTCTTTGTGCTGTTTGGATTTCACAAACGGGGCTGGCCTGCTCACAAGCAGACTCTGGCCAGATGGATTAGAATGGTGATTGCACATGCTTATGTGAAGGCTGGTCTCTCAGCTCCGGCTCACATTACGGCCCATTCTGCTCGGTCTGTTGGACCTCCTTGGGCGGCCCGCCGTGGTGCGACCCTTGAACAATTGTGCAAGGCGGCTACGTGGTCCTCTGTGAACATGTTCATAAGGTTCTATGCCTTCGATACTGCCGCTTTCCAGGATGCTTCCTTTGGACGCCGGGTTCTTGTGCCCGCTACAGTGCATCCCCTCCCATAAGGAACTGCTTTAGGACATCCCCAATGTAATTCCTTGTGGAGCCCAGTGTACCCCGCAGCAGAAAACGAGTTTTATGGTAAGAACTTACCGTTGTTAAATCTCTTTCTGCGAGGTACACTGGGCTCCACAAGGCGCCCACCCTGACGCTCTTAGCTTCTTTGGGTCGGTATGGCATTAGCCGCTGACGCTTCTCCTGTCGTGAGTATGCAGTGTTGTGGCTACTAACCGTTGTCGTCTCTTTTCCTGCTACTGCATTGGGCTGGTTAACTAAAAACTGAGCTCCTGTGCTGGGAGGCGGGGATATAGAGGAGGCGGGGCTGTGCATTCTGGGAACAGTCAAAGCTTTTCAGCCTGTTGGTGCCTCGGATCAAGATCCTACTCTACACCCCCTATGTCTATCCTTGTGGAGCCCAGTGTACCTCGCAGAAACAGTTTTAACAAAGGTAAGTTCTTACCATAAAACTCGTTATGTCTCTCCTTATACTGTGCACGTGTTGTGTGGCGCTGTAAGGTTACTGACGCATGCCTAATGGATAGTAACCCTGCCTCTCTATATACACATTATGTAACTTGCCGCTGCTTTGTGTATCGCAGGGACTTGTCTATGATCCTGTGCGACCCATTCGCCATCAACACGTTAGCTGTAAGCACCATCCGCAACCTGCAGGAGCTGATCAGCCAGGAATCCCTCCCACGGGTGGGTAAGGGGGGCACATTAGGTGGGAATAGATTGATTTTAATTGTGGAGTAAGCCATGTTTTGGGCACAATTCATACTGAATACATCATATATCAAACTGCTAGGACTATAATAGTATTTAGTTATCTATGAAGCTGCAGCTTGTGGAGCTGTCGGCTGCACTGTGGATTTCTCATGAGCTTGTGGCCAACAATTGTCTCAATCCAAGTGCCGGCTGTTGCTGTTCAGCGTTTGGCGCCTCTACACAAAAACTGTAACCTAAAGCTCAGGACGGACACAGTCCTTCAGCACCAAAGACATTATCTGGCTGATGTCGCCAGCCAGCTCTCACCACCTCATCCTCACTCTTCGTCATCTGATGCTGTGGCGTTATATTAAAGAAGTGGGTGGAGCTGAATTCTGTACCACTGAGACGGTTCTCACTGCATCATTTAGCTGGATGCCCCTTTAATGATGTTTCTCTTAAATATACAAATTATTTAAACTCAATTTAAATCAGCAATTTTATCTTCAGTGGAAAAGCTGAATTCTGACTAATCTTATACCGTACCACTTATGCTGTATTGTGTGTAGTAACCGCCTGTACCCAGCAGGTGGCACCATTGCACAGTATTCTCTGTAGGGATAAATCCAGAGGTGAAAATTGATTTTATATTTCTCTATCGTCCTAGTGGATGCTGGGGTTCCTGAAAGGACCATGGGGAATAGCGGCTCCGCAGGAGACAGGGCACAAAAGTAAAGCTTTTCCGATCAGGTGGTGTGCACTGGCTCCTCCCCCTATGACCCTCCTCCAGACTCCAGTTAGATTTTTGTGCCCGGCCGAGAAGGGTGCAATTCTAGGTGGCTCTCCTAAAGAGCTGCTTAGAGAAAGTTTAGCTTAGGTTTTTTATTTTACAGTGAGTCCTGCTGGCAACAGGATCACTGCAACGAGGGACTGAGGGGAGAAGAAGTGAACTCACCTGCGTGCAGGATGGATTGGCTTCTTGGCTACTGGACATCAGCTCCAGAGGGACGATCACAGGTACAGCCTGGATGGTCACCGGAGCCGCGCCGCCGGCCCCCTTGCAGATGCTGAAGTTAGAAGAGGTCCAGAATCGGCGGCTGAAGACTCTGACAGTCTTCTAAAGGTAGCGCACAGCACTGCAGCTGTGCGCCATTTTCCTCTCAGCACACTTCACACGCTGTCACTGAGGGTGCAGGGCGCTGGGGGGGGGCGCCCTGGGAGGCAAATGTAAACCTATATACTGGCTAAAAATACCTCACATATAGCCCCCAGAGGCTATATGGAGATATTTAACCCCTGCCAAACTTCACTAAAGAGCGGGAGACGAGCCCGCCGGAAAAGGGGCGGGGCCTATCTCCTCAGCACACAGCGCCATTTTTTCTCTCACAGAAAGGCTGGAGAGAAGGCTCCCAGGCTCTCCCCTGCACTGCACTACAGAAACAGGGTTTAAACAGAGAGGGGGGCACTAATTGGCGATATAAATATATATATAAAGATGCTATTAGGGAGAAACACTTATATAAGGTTGTCCCTATGTAATTATAGCGTTTTTTGGTGTGTGCTGGCAAACTCTCCCTCTGTCTCTCCAAAGGGCTAGTGGGGTCCTGTCCTCTGTCAGAGCATTCCAGGTGTGTGTGCTGTGTGTCGGTACGTGTGTGTCGACATGTATGAGGACGATGTTGGAGGAGGCGGAGAAATTGCCTGTAATGGTGATGTCACTCTCTAGGGAGTCGACACCGGAATGGATGGCTTATTTAGGGAATTACGTGAAAATGTCAACACGCTGCAAGGTCGGTTGACGACATGAGACGGCCGACAAACAATTAGTACCGGTCCAGGCGTCTCAGAAACACCGTCAGGGGTTTTTTAAAAAACGCCCATTTACCTCAGTCGGTCGACACAGACACAGACACGGACACTGAATCCAGTGTCGACGGTGAATAAACAAACGTATTCCTCATTAGGGCCACACGTTAAGGGCAATGAAGGAGGTGTTACATATTTCTGATACTACAAGTACCACAAAAAAGGGTATTATGTGGGAGTGAAAAAACTACCTGTAGTTTTTCCTGAATCAGATAAAATAAAATGAAGTGTGTGATGATGCGTGGGTTTACCCCGATAGCAAATATTGGCGTTATACCCTTTCCCGCCAGAAGTTAGGGCGCGTTGGGAAACACCCCTTAGGGTGGATAAGGCGCTCACACGCTTATCAACTGGCGTTACCGTCTCCAGATACGGCCGCCCTCAAGGAGCCAGCTGATAGGCAGCTGAAAAAAATATCCTAAAAAGTATATACACACATACGGTGGTTATACTGCGACCAGCGATCGCCATCAGCCTGGAGATGCAGTGCTGGGTTGGCTTGGTCGAATTCCCTGACTAAAAATATTTTATTGATATAGAGCATTTAATAGGATGCATTCTATATATATGTATGCGAGATGCACAGAGGGATATTTGCACTCTGGCATCAAGATAAGTGCGTTGTCCATATCTCCCAGAAGATGTCATGGACACGACAGTGGTCAGGTGATACAGATCCCATACGGCACATGGAAGTATTGCCGTATAAAGGGAAGGAGTTATTTGGGGTCGGTCCATCGGACCTGGGGGCCACGGCTACAGCTGGGAAATCCAACCTTTTTACCCCAAGTTACATCTCAGCAGAAAAAGACACCGTCTTTTCAGCCTCAATCCTTCCGTTTCCCATGTGGGCAAGCGGGCAAAAGGCCAGTCATATCTGCCCAGACATAGAGGAAAGGGAAGTAGACTGCAGCAGGCAGCCCCTTCCTAGGAAAAGAAGCCCTCCACCGCGTCTGCCAAGTCCTCAGCGTGACGCTGGGGCCGTGCAAGCGGACTCAGGTGAGGTGGGGGGTTAGTCTCAAGAGTCTCAGCGCGCAGTGGGATCACTCGCAAGTTGACCCCTAGATCGTACAAGTATTATCCCAGGGGTACAGATTGGAGAGTCGAGACATTTTTTCCTCGCAGGTTCCTGAAGCCTGCTTTACCAACGGCTCCCTCCGACAGGGAGGCAGTATTGGGAAAAAAATTCACAAGCTGTATTTCCAGCAGGTGATAATCAAAGTACCCCTCCTACAACAAGGAAAAGGGTATTAGTCTTCCACACTATATTGTGGTACTGAAGCCAGACGGCTTGGTGAGACATAGTCTAAATCTGAAATCTTTGAACACTTACATAAAAAGGTTCAAATCAAGATGGAGTCACTCAGAGCAGTGATAGAGAACCGGAAAAAAGGGGACTATATGGTGTCCCTGGACATCAAGGATTACCTCCATGTCCAAATTTGCCCTTCTCAACAAGGGTACCTCTGGTTCGTGATACAGAACTGTCCATATCAGTTTCAGACGCTGCCGTTGAATTATCCACGGCACCCCGGGCCTTTACCAAGGTAATGGCCGAAAAGATGATTCTTAAAAGAAGAAAGGCATCTTAATTATCCCTTACTTGGACGATATCCTGAAAGGGGCAAGTTTCCAGAGAACAGTTGGAGGTCGGAAAAGAACTATCTAAAGTAGTTCTACGACAGCACGAGTGGATTCTAAATATTCCAAAAATCGCAGCTGTTTTCCGATGATACGTCTGCTGTTCCTAGGAATGATTCTGGGCATAGTCCAGAAAGAGGTATTTCTCCTGGAGGGGAAAGCCAGGGAGTTATCCGACCTAGTCAGAAACCTCCTAAAACCAGGCCAAGTATCAGTGCATCATCAATGCACAGGAGTCCTGGGAAAAATGGTGGCTTCTTACGAAGCGATTCCATTCGGCAGATCTCACGCAAAACTTTTCAGGGGGATTTGCGGGACGAATGGTCCGGATCGCATCTTCAGATGCATCAGCGGATAACCCTGTCTCCAAGGACAAGGGTGTCTCTTCTGTGGGGGCTGCAGAGTGCTCATCTTCTAGAGGGCAGCACATTCAGCATTCAGGACTGTGTTCTGGTGACCACGGATGCCAGTCTGAGAGGCTGGGGAACAGTCACACAGGGAAGAAATTTCCAAGGAAGTGTGGTCAAGTCTGGAGATTTCTCTCCACATGAATATACTGGAGCTAAGGGCAATTGACGATGCTCTGAGCCTAGGAAGACCTCTGCTTCAAAGTCAACCGGTGCTGATCCAGTAGGACATCATCATGGCAGTCGCCCACGTAAACAGACGGGGCGGCACAAGAAGCAGGAGGGCAATGACGGCAAGGATTCTTCGCTGGGCGAAAAATCATGTGATAACACTGTCAGCAGTGTTCATTCCGGGAGTGGACAACTAGGAAGATTTCCTCAGCATGAATGAATTCCACCCGGAAAAGTGGGAACTTCATCTGGAAGTTTCCACATGTTTGTAAACCGTTGGGAAAGACCAAAGGTGGTTATGATGGCGTCCCACATGAAGCGCCAGGTCTAGAGACCCTCAGGCAATAGCTGGGACGCTCTGGTAACACCGTGGGTGTACCAGTCGGTGTATGTGTTCCCTCCTCTGCCTTTCATACCCAGTGTATGGAGAATGATAGGAAGGAGAGGAGTAAGAACTATACTCGTGGCTCCGGTTTGGCCAAGAAGAACTTGGTACCCGGAACTTCAAGAGATACTAGAAAGGATCTTGATTCAGCAAGAATCATGTCTGTTCCATGACTTACCGCAGCCGCGTTGACGGGTGAACGCCGGATCCTAAGGGAAAAAGGCATTCCGGAAGAGGTCATCCCTACCCTGGTCAGAGCCAGGAAGGAGGTGACCGCACAACATTATCACTGCTTAGGTGAAAATGTGTTCCATGGTGTGAGGCCAGGAAGGCTCCACGGAAGAATTTCAACTAGGTTAATTCCTACATTTCCTGCAAACAGGAGTGTATATGGGTCTCAAATTGGGGTCCATTAAGGTTCAAATTTCGACCGGTCGATTTTCTTCCAGAAAGAAATTGGCTTCAGTTCCTGAAGTCCAGAAGTTGTTAAGGGAGTACTGCATATACAACCCCCTTTTGATGTCTCCAGTGGCACTGGGCGATCTCAACGTAGTTTGGGATTCCTAAAATCACATTGGTTTAAACAACTCAAATCTGTGGATTTGATATATCTCACATGGAAAGCGACCATGCTGTTGGTCCTGGCCTCGGCCAGGCGAGTGTCAGAATTGGCGGCTTTATCTCACAAAGCCATATCTGATTGTCCATTCGGACAGAGCAAAGCTGTGGACTCGTCCCCAGTTTCTCCCTAAGGTGGTGTCAGCGTTTCACCTGAACCAGCTTATTGTGGTACCTGCGGCTACTAGGGACTTGGAGGACTCCAAGTTGCTGGATGTTGTCAGGGCCCTGAAAATATAGTTTCCAGGTCGGCTGGAGTCAGGAAATCTGACTTGCTGTTTATCCTGTATGCACCCAACAAGCTGGGTGCTCCTGCTTCTAAGCAGACTATTGCTCGTTGGATTTGTAGTACAATTCAGCTTGCACATTCTGTGGCAGGCTTGCCACAGCAAAAAATATGTAAATGCCCATTCCACAAGGAAGGTGGGCTCATCTTGGGCGGCTGCCCGAGGGGTCTCGGCATTACAACTCTGCCGAGCAGCTACGTGGTCGGGGGAGAACACGTTTGTAAAATTCTACAAATTTGATACCCTGGCAAAAAGAGGACCTGGAGTTCTCTCATTCGGTGCTGCAGAGTCATCCGCACTCTCCCGCCCGTTTGGGAGCTTTGGTATAATCCCCATGGTCCTTTCAGGAACCCCAGCATCCACTAGGACGATAGAGAAAATAAGAATTTACTTACCGATAATTCTATTTCTCGGAGTCCGTAGTGGATGCTGGGCGCCCATCCCAAGTGCGGATTATCTGCAATACTTGTACATAGTTATTGTTAACTAATTCGGGTTATTGTTGTAGGAAGCCGTCTTTCAGAGGCTCCTTTTGTTATCATACTGTTAACTGGGTTTAGATCACAAGTTATACGGTGTGATTGGTGTGGCTGGTATGAGTCTTACCCGGGATTCAAAATCCTCCCTTATTATGTACGCTCGTCCGGGCACAGTACCTAACTGGAGTCTGGAGGAGGGTCATAGGGGGAGGAGCCAGTGCACACCACCTGATCGGAAAAGCTTTACTTTTGTGCCCTGTCTCCTGCGGAGCCGCTATTCCCCATGGTCCTTTCAGGAACCCCAGCATCCACTACGGACTCCGAGAAATAGAATTATCGGTAAGTAAATTCTTATTTTTGTCATTATTCAATATATTCTTCTTTCTGTAAGTGATGTTTTCTATGTAATGTCCTCTTATTCTGCACGATGGTGTTCTCCCACAGGACAGCCCAGAGCTCCTCCTGCTGCTCAGGATGCTTTCCCTGGGACATGGTGCTTGGGACATGATAGACAGTCAAGTGTTCAAAGAACCCAAGCTGGTGAGTGCGCAGGTACCGGGCGCAGGAGGCGTGTGTTGCCAGTAATAATATTTTATGAGCTAAACGCATGTTGCTAATGTAACACTGGTTATTACACGTCATGTTACCTCCTCCTTCTCCTGTAACCACCTCTATGGTAGATTACACTGGCACCGCCTCCTTATCCTGTAACCACCTCTATGGTAGATTACACTGGCACCGCCTCCTTATCCTGTAACCACCTCTATGGTAGATTACGCGGGCACCGCCTCCTTATCCTGTAACCACCTCTATGGTAGATTACACTGGCACCGCCTCCTTATCCTGTAACCACCTCTATGGTAGATTACACGGGCACCTCCTCCTTATCCTGTAACCACCTCTATGGTAGATTACACTGGCTCCTTCTCCTGTAACCACCTCTATGGTAGATTACATGGGCACCTCCTCCTTCTCCTGCAACCACCTCTATGGTAGATTACGCGGGCACCGCCTCCTTATCCTGTAACCACCTCTATGGTAGATTACACGGGCACCTCCTCCTTATCCTGTAACCACCTCTATGGTAGATTACGCGGGCACCGCCTCCTTATCCTGTAACCACCTCTATGGTAGATTACACTGGCACCGCCTCCTTATCCTGTAACCCAGTGGTTCCCAAACTGTGTGCCGTGGCACCCTGGGGTGCCTCGGGACACTTGGAGGGGTGCCTTGGGTTGGTCGTCCAGAACCAATTCAAATTCTGCATGGTCAATGTAAAAAGCAAAACCAGTGTTAATGGCTGCCAATCATAAAATATATTGACAAGCTGCCAATCATAAAATATATTGACAATCAGAAGCAAATCTTGTCCCTCACCACATAAGGTACCCTAAGGATGACATATAAAGACAATTTACTTAATTTAATATTTATTTCTAAATTTTTCAATAAGAAACTATTGGCTTAGGGGTGCCGTGAAAAAAATTCTGATACTCTAGGGTGCCATGATTCAAAAAAGTTTGGGAACCACTGCTGTAACCACCTCTATGGTAGATTACACGGGCACCTCCTCCTTATCCTGTAACCACCTCTATGGTAGATTACGCGGGCACCGCCTCCTTATCCTGTAACCACCTCTATGGTAGATTACACGGGCACCTCCTCCTTATCCTGTAACCACCTCTATGGTAGATTACACTGGCACCTCCTCCTTCTCCTGTAACCACCTCTATGGTAGATTACACTGGCACCTCCTCCTTCTCCTGTAACCACCTCTATGGTAGATTACATGGGCACCTCCTCCTTCTCCTGCAACCACCTCTATGGTAGATTACGCGGGCACCGCCTCCTTATCCTGTAACCACCTCTATGGTAGATTACACGGGCACCTCCTCCTTATCCTGTAACCACCTCTATGGTAGATTACACTGGCACCTCCTCCTTCTCCTGTAACCACCTCTATGGTAGATTACACTGGCACCTCCTCCTTCTCCTGTAACCACCTCTATGGTAGATTACATGGGCACCTCCTCCTTCTCCTGCAACCACCTCTATGGTAGATTACACGGGCACCTCCTCCTTATCCTGCAACCACCTCTATGGTAGATTACACGGGCACCTCCTCCTTATCCTGTAACCACCTCTATGGTAGATGACACGGGCACCTCCTCCTTATCCTGTAACCACCTCTATGGTAGATTACACTGGCACCTCCTCCTTATCCTGTAACCACCTCTATGGTAGATTACACTGGCACCTCCTCCTTATCCTATAACCACCTCTATGGTAGATGACAGGGGCACCTCCTCCTTATCCTGTAACCACCTCTATGGTAGATGACACGGGCACCTCCTCCTTATCCTGTAACCACCTCTATGGTAGATGACACAGGCACCTCCTCCTTATCCTGTAACCACCTCTATGGTAGATGACACGGGCACCTCCTCCTTATCCTGTAACCACCTCTATGGTAGATGACACGGGCACCTCCTCCTTATCCTGTAACCACCTCTATGGTAGATGACACGGGCACCTCCTCCTTATCCTGTAACCACCTCTATGGTAGATTACACTGGCACCTCCTCCTTCTCCTGTAACCACCTCTATGGTAGATTACACGGGCACCTCCTCCTTCTCCTGCAACCACCTCTATGGTAGATTACACGGGCACCTCCTCCTTATCCTGCAACCACCTCTATGGTAGATGACACGGGCACCTCCTACTTATCCTGTAACCACCTCTATGGTAGATTACACTGGCACCTCCTCCTTATCCTGTAACCACCTCTATGGTAGATGACATGGGCACCTCCTCCTTATCCTGTAACCACCTCTATGGTAGATGACACGGGCACCTCCTCCTTATCCTGTAACCACCTCTATGGTAGATGACAGGGGCACCTCCTCCTTATCCTGTAACCACCTCTATGGTAGATGACACGGGCACCTCCTCCTTATCCTGTAACCACCTCTATGGTAGATGACACGGGCACCTCCTCCTTATCCTGTAACCACCTCTATGGTAGATGACACGGGCACCTCCTCCTTATCCTGTAACCACCTCTATGGTAGATGACACGGGCACCTCCTCCTTATCCTGTAACCACCTCTATGGTAGATTACACGGGCACCTCCTCCTTATCCTGTAACCACCTCTATGGTAGATGACACGGGCACTTAGTAACTGGTTTCTATTCTGCAGGACTCCGAGCTGATCACCAAATTCCTCCCTCTGCTGATGTCGCTAGTGGTCGACGACTACACGTTTAATGTGGAACACAAGTTACCAACAGAGGAGAAGGTTCCCGTCACATACCCCAGCACCCTACCGGACGTCTTCACCAAGTGCGTGGACTGGGGATGGGTCACAGTGACGGGGACTTAGTGTATGAAAGCAGGACGCGTTAATAATAGGAAAGGACACATCGCACCCTCAAGCCTATTGTGTGGGTGTGCATTTTGGGGGGAGGGTTTAATGCAATTTCTCCAATAACCATAATGTGTAGTTACACGTAAACCCTATATCCCAATAGGAGCTGATAACGGTAAATGTTTAGTATAATGCAAGGTGATGGACCTGTACAGACACCACGAGCTCTTGATTCGATATACTGGTGTTCTGTCCCAGCGCCCGTTATCACATACGTAGTGCGTCGTGCTGCAGGGGGCTGGAGTGCAGGCGGTTATCTCCGATGTATAAGATCCCTTGTACATTGTTGTCTCAATGACAGGTTTTTGCATGAGAACAGGATTGCCTGTGAGGTGGGACTGTATTACCTGCTGCACATCACCAAGCAGAGGAACCGGAACTCTCTCCTCCGCCTGCTGCCTGCAATCAGTAAGTGACGCTGAGGATGGGAGGAATGTGTATATAAACAAGTGTATACTGTAGTATGGGAAACAGAGAAATTGCTGCTTCCATTAAACTTTTTCATTTCTTTTTTAAGAGGAGACGTACAATGACACGGCGTTTACAGACATCTTCCTGCACCTCTTCACCGGTAACCTGACGCTGCTGTCCGAGGAGTTTGGATCAGAGGAATTCTGCAGCCACATCTTCGAGGGCTTCTTCCTTACAGCCTGCACCAAGTAGGCTCCTCTTCTGTGATCTGTGAATCTCCTATGTGTGCGTTTCCCCATACAGCGTCCTCCCCGACAGTGTTCCTCTGCGCTGCCGTAGTACTGGGGAAACCGGGTTCACCTCCCGTTCTAGGCCACTGCAAAGAGGAGAATGACTGTTACGTTATTGGCCAAATATGAGAGTTCATTCTGTTGACAACATTCCGTATAAGAATCTCTGGGCTGTACTGTTGTGGTCTCAGTCTGTAGATTGTAGTCTGAAGGCCCGTACACACTGGCCAATATATCAGCCATTCTCTTGAGCGGCCGATATATCGCGGGTCCGTCAGCCAGTGTGTACGGCCGATACGTCTGTGAACTCTGTCGTTCACAGACGTATCGCGCCGGCCCCGCAGCACAGCCGACGGCCAATATATCTACCGATATATTGGCGCGTCGCTGTGTGTGTAAGGGGCGGTCGGCCGACTGCCCGTACACATGCTGCGGCGGCCAGCGGTGATTGACAGCTGAACTGGGCAGGCGTGTGTACACGCCCGCCCAGTTCATGTCGTCAGTCCCCGACGGATCGGGCAGTGTGTATGCTCAACACACTGCCCGATCCGTCCATAGATATATCTTTCCAGTGTGTACCCACCTTTAGGCAATTCCTCATAACTGTGTCGGTTGCAGGCTGTAATCATACGGTGAGGTTAGTGACCAGATATAAAGATCTGAAAGCTTTATCGGTCATCGCACTGAGTTGTTGGGGGTAGGATGGACAGGATAACCGCCGGGCGTATTGGGAACTGCTGCTTCTCATGAGTGTCGCATCAGGGAATGCACCACCATCCTGCCGCCGCAGTCATCAGCAGACGTTAGAGGCAGGCATCCTTGTAAATGCCGCAGGAATATGGCGCTACCGATAAGGTGCCTGAACGGTGCCCATCCGTAGACGGACGTTATAATCGTCATTTCCAGGATTGTGCGGGAATTTATCCAGGATCATGACAGCCCCCATACTGACCCAGTCCTGTGATTGTGGGTTGTGGAGATCTTTAGCACAGACACAAATTCTATTTGGATATTCTTGGTTTTATTCCTTCTGCTGCAACATTCAGTGAGCTGCGTGTGACAGTGCGATTATTCCGGAAGATTCGGACTGACCGTGTTCACTCGCGTCACGCGCTGTGCTGTCTGCTTTATCGGTCTCTGTTACACTGCCAGCGCCCAGTGTGCCTTTATATAACAGCGCCAGGACCTTCTGACTCCTCGGTGTCTCATTATAAAATAATCGTGTACATTGCCGCAAACACCGAATGATGTCACTTTCCTTCTAGATCTTCTGCGGTCCAAGTAAAACAAACCGATGCTTATCTTTATTTACAGAACTTTCTGATAAGTTGAGTGGAAACATTTCTCCCTGTGTCCTGTTCAGCCCCAGACACAGTCACGCTGAGCGCTTACACTGAAGGTCACACTTCTCAGTGTTTTTAATAACGCGGATTAAAACCTGTGTTTGTAGATCCATTCTTTCCTCTGTTAAAAGGAGGAGAGATGCTTTCCATTAATGGGCCTAATTCAGAACTAGTCGCGCGCAGGCGTTTTTTGCAGTGCTGCGATCAGGTAGTCGCCGCCTACAGGGGAGGGGGGTAATCGCTGTGCAGGGGTGCGATCGCTTGTGCAGAGAGCTGCACAAACAAAAGTTTGTGCAGTCTCTGCACAGCTCAGGACTTACTCAGCTGCTGCGACAATCCGGTCTGGAGCTGACGTCAGGATCCCTCCCTTAAAACGGCTGGACACACCTGTGTTCTCCCAGACACTGCTTAAAAACGGTCAGTTGACACCCACAAACGGCCTCTTCCTGTCAATCTTCTTGCGATCGCCGGTGCGATAGATTTCTTCATTAAATTCGTTGCTGTCCGGCGATCCCCGTCGCCGGCAGCCGACGCACCTGCGCATTGCTTAGCTGCAAAAAAAGCTAGCATGCGATCGTGTCTGAATGACTCCCAATGCTCGGTATGGTTAGGAAAAGAATCTGCCCTTCCTATGACCACCACAAGGGGCACTGTGTGATTTCAGTCTGACTTACTGATAGATCGTGGGATAATATGTTAGGAAGCAACATGGCGGCTTTCATAGGTGCGCAGAACAGACCGTTCCTCTGACCTAATCCCTGTTGTCCGTATATTCACTCCTCATTCTTTTCAGGTAGTGGGACCCCACAAATACGCAGCTGAACGTATTCTACATGCTCTGTGTAAATGAGGGAGGGTTCTCAATATGAGGTTTCCGGGAGGCGCAATCATTCCCTCGCAGAGATTTCTATCGCATCCAGGAGCCATCTGTTATAATTCCCGGCTGTCGCGCAGACACCAGTGGCTGTCAGTGACGTCCTGATTCCCTGGCAGCACTGGGCGAGCCGTGTACAAAGAATAAACCAATGTGACTCTCAGTGGGACAAACAAGGGATCATATGAATATATATTAAAAGCTTCTTCACATTTGCGGAAACATTTTACAATACTGATTTCATGTCTCAGTGCGGATGGCGGCAGATATTGTTTAGCACAATTGTTATTTTCCACTGTAGAAAGCCCTGGTCAACTTACACAACGGCTTTGTCATAGGGCGCACTGTGCGCACAATTGATTCCCATGTGTTTGACTCGCATTATGTCTTATTCGCAGAAACAAAGTGTGTGATTAGGGTAACTGTGCTACTGTATATGGCCTGATGGTGGCAGCACACACCAGTCAGTGAGACTTGTGCGACCTTTGTGCAGTGTGAAACGCGTGAGCTGGTGAAGGAGATGTTTGTTCTCCTGAAACCGTTACAGGAAAATAACAGAACTCGGCTTTAAAATGCAAAGATTACAAGATTAATAACTGGTCAGTGGCAAAAATGTTTTCTTCTCCGTCCACTAGGGGGCACAGCAATATACGCTGGAAGGGATGGAGTCTGGGCACCAAAGGTTTATATAGCGCCAACATATTACTCTGTGCTGTACAATTAGAGACTGTTCCTTCACGTGCGTCCCTGTCTCGCTGGAGCTCAGAGTGTGTAGTCAGTAGTTGGGGTCTGAAGACGCACATTCAGCTTATGTACAGGGCTGATCCACCGTCGGGTTTTACATCTGGTGATATTCTTTACTATTCATTGATTGGATTGTAGGTTACAGTTTTATTATTATGTTTGTACCTGTAAAAGTAATTTGTTATTAGCAAAAGCCGAGGTTTCGGTAGTGTTAGCCTGTTGTTGCAGTCTTTAGCGCTCTTAGTCGCACGCTGGAAGAGGTGAAACGCGTGAGCAGAAATCTAGCTGTACTAAAGATTACATCACAGAGCATAAGATAAAGCTTTTTATTAAAGTTCAACTATGTCTTCGTATAAATCAGTACATTAAATGTTTATATGGGAAGTTGTCATTTGGCGGGTAGAATCGGAGACTTGCGTAGCTGGTCCTATAACGTCGTGTTACTCTCCGCAGGAAGGATAACAGCCACCGGTTTGTGCTCCGCCTGCTGCTTCACCTCCACCACAAAGTAGCACCCTCCAAGCTGGAGGCCTTACAGAAGTCCTTGGAGCCTTCCAAAACCGTAAGTGGGGGTGGACATAATCGCCCCGTCACTTTCTATTAATGCGGATTGTACAATATCCTGTGCAGGTCAGGATGTAGGCAGTAATGTCCGTATCTTCCCCTACAGAGCGGAGAGGCGGTGAAGGACCTTTATAACCAGCTGGGTGAGAAGGTGCAGAAGAAAGCCAGCCCGCCTGCCGCAGAGCCGGAGCCCCCAGCCATGGACTTGACCGTGCAGAACGTCACCACCCCTCCCGTTGTGTGATTCCCTGCACAGCGCAGTTAGCTGTTGTAGATATGACGGAGCGCGTTACTGACATTCTCCCCCCCCTCGTGTATTAGATGACATTGTCCTGCTATTTAAACAAGTCTCCCGTGCTTTGAGAATAATGGAGGTTTCCCGTGTAGAGTCGGGAAAAGGAAAGCATTACGCTATACCGTAGATCGGCACGTGGCTGGTCATTAGAGTCACTGGGGCTATTTACCTTGTGTAAAAACCTTTTTTGTTTCTTTTTACAATACAGGAATAAAGTTTTTGTTACAATTGTACAACGTCTTTGTGCGTATTCTAGTAATCCATGAACAGGTCAGGTTCCGCCCTACACCCTGCCAGAAGTGCTGGGATGTTGGCTCTTGGTCCGATTATCACAGCGGGAAATTGTATGATTGACAGCTGCCAGCAGCCGTCTGATCGAGGTAGCATGGTGAGTGTTGTGGCAGTACTGACAGCCATGTGATCATTGAGGCTGTGCGGTACTGTACACCCCGGGGTCTGGGCTGGTACTGTACACCCCGGGGTCTGGGCTGGTACTGTACACCCCGGGGTCTGTGCTGGTCACAGCAGTCTGCAGGATAATCTTGCATGCACCATTTTCTAGCGTTTCAGTCTCGACTGGTTTTTTCCTCTGCCTGTGTGTGACGCACGTGTGCTAGGTCAGGACGGATGTAGAACACATTAGTGAGTCATAAAGGGCAACTTTTCCCCAACACCCCACTCTCACTATCTAGTAGAAGTTTAGGGGTTTCATGATGGGGACCCCCCCCCCATAGTTCTGGAATACGGATGTGGAACCGATTCATGCCCTGGCCAGTGGGATCCGTTCACCAAGGTGAGTGAGCCTCTAGCGCCGGCATTTATCAGAAACGCAGTGATGTGAATGAGGGGCTCTGGGTGTCTCTGGAATCGGGCCCCCGTGTTCTGCTGTGTGCGTCTCTGGAATCGGGCCCCCGTGTTCTGCTGTGTGCAGGGTGAGGGCCAGTCAGGAGGAAGTGGAGTATTTTTGTGGGAATCAGATCTTGTTAGTGGAGCAATGTTGGAGAAACCGCCTAGTATATAAATGTCACTAGTCCCGTCTCGCTGACGCGTACCAGCACATGTTCTCCGTGATAAGGCAGTGACGCCAACGCCGACTACCAAGCTGAACAAATTAAGGGGGGAACTATGAGGTCTTCAGAGCAAATGAAGGGAGGGGGCGACAATAAGACAGGACAGTAAAGAAATGCGCTACTTGTAATTTACTGCACGGAAATTCTGTGTGATGCTTTCTGCGTATTCCATTCATTGGTGTCTGTGTAGGCGTAGCATGCAACATGGCATAGGAGAGACATTTCCCTAGGGATAGTGCAACAGGACCCTAGTACAGGCTTCTCTATCTGCGCCGCTAACACTGTACAGTAGCCTCTGTCCTCTTATCAGCCGTATAACGCTCTTATTGCTAGCGAGTGCTAGATACAGACATAGACCGGGCCGAGCAGTTATTACACAGCCCATAGGCTTCCTGACACTTATTAATGGGTCCCGGGGGTCTGCAGCTAGACGTCTGATAACAGGACGTCTAGCTGCAGACAGCAACATAAGCTGCCTACAGGTTATATAATGAGAACTCTCTTCTGTCCTGCAAACGCTAATACTGTCATTCTGGCAGATTTGGTTTCACCCAAGCACTGAATTAATGTTCACGTTACTTGGCTGTAAAGGGGTCTTCCATTTTTCAGACGGCTTGGACATGGCCTCCTGCAATTATTACTTAATGCTTTTCGCCCATTTATTTATAACATCAGACAAAGCTGGCATTTTTGTTGCGCTGGGATACGACACAAAGCTGCTTTCTACATATAACTGTATGTGTGGTGCAGGGCTGTGTCTTCTACCAGAGCAACAAAAATGAACGTCTGCCTGATGATATAATCACAGGGCTGAAATGCACAGAAGGAATCCAGAAACATAAAGCACTGTATTTAGTAAGAGTTACAGGTTACAGCAATGAAAGTAACCTGAGGGTGTACCCTTGTTCCTGAATTGCAGACAGGTAGCGGCCCATGGATTTTAATACCTGGAACTATCAATCCATTTCTCTCTGAATGTTCGTTTGCCCCGCGCAGTGGCTGCTTCCGCTGTGTGACCGGTATATCAGAGGGAGTACATGTATTTACAGAGTGCAGACCTTAGAACGTGGCAGCATAACCTATACACAACTCGGGTCTGCTATAGGACAAACTATTAATGCACAATGATAGTCCCTTTTATATGAGCACGCTGACCTCCCCCGTCACCAGCAGAGAGCGCTGTTGTGCGGCTAGACGGCGGCGGTGCTAGCACAGTATAGCTGTGTACTGAATGCGGGGAAGGAGCTAGTATACTGGCTGTCAGCAGTTCCTATACTGATACTAATCAGGCAACCATGACACAAGTCAGCCGGCCTCTGTTATTGACTAACTATACCTGTATAATATTAATATATACATCTGCTAATGGGCTTAACTGCAGAAAAGCCAGTAGGTCCCAACTGGTTCCTGCACCTGGACTAATGTACTATAAAGAGACAAGAAATAGGAAACACTGCATGTTTTACTGTCCAGTACACGTACGGTAGATCAGAGTGCAATGCTTGGTACGTAATATGGATCTCTTCGTACTTACCACAGGACGTGTCCCATGGTGTAGACGGTGGCCTCTCTTCCCCACCAAACGGCCACCTAGCAGCCCCTAGTAAGTAGCTCTGGAGCGAGCGCCTGCTGCTAGAAGACTGTACAGTACGTGGTCCTAGTCCTCCTCGTCATTATCCGCTGCCAGTAATAATTTGGGAATGTCATTTGGGATTTCCTGGTTCTCAAATTTGCCCTGAAATGAAATGGACAGATCCACGATGGCAGAGGGAGGATATGTACGGTTCCTTGTAACGTCTCCAGCACCAGAGGATTCTGGGAGGTCTCCTGACCTAGGCCCATGGCCCGGGAGTGTAGAGGACTTCTTCAGGACACTCTTACTAAAGGAAGGTCCCCAAGGGGTACATGGTTTCATATTCCGGGCGTCATCCATTTTTGTTTGATCTCCTTCGCTTTTCACAGCTGGCGGGCGCAGCGCAGTCCAGTCTATGCTGTTGTCAGGGGTGAACGCAAATTTAAGTTTGGGAATAAAGATTGCGTTTTCATTCGTACTTCTGGTTAGTATAAGAACCCCCTGACTTTGCCTTATAACCTCACTGCTCCCCGACCAGGCACGTGGGCTTGTTTCGGCCTGGTTATTGAATACGGACATTCCCGCTGGGTTTGAACTTTGGCCCAGGCTCATGTTGTTATTTTCAGTTAAATCCAATTCTGCTGACAGTGACTTAGAATCCTTGCTCACTGAGCCAGTTTCGTTAATGGAATGACTGTGGGTTGATGTAGCCTTCTCTGCTTGACACTGAGTTTCTGTAGCTGGCTCTGGTCCTGAAGAAGGACAATGTAAAGCACCTGCAGCTTTAGTGTCGCTGCTGCTGGATGGAGAAATGCCAGGAGATGCTGTCTCTGGTGTTTGGATGTCTCTGCTATGGCATGGCGAGGGTTCCGTTTGTGACTTCATGTCCTCACCTGCAGGCGGCTCTTGGGCCGTGCCAGTCTGCTCACAGGTAGAGCCACAATCCACCTCTGCAATGTCTCCGCTGCTGAGGGCCGCGTCTGGTTCTATGTTATTGGCAGGCGTAGTTTGGGGGGTCAGTAAGCCTGTAGGATTCTGTGGGTCACGTTCGCTGGGTTCCTCTAGGGAATGAGCGTCAGCCCCAACTGATGTACTGTCCTTAGTCTGGATGACGGCAGCTTGGAATGAGGCCTGGGGCAGAATTTCTACCTCTCTGCATTTGTCACATGTGGAACCAGCACGATCCTGGTCCCTCAGAGCCAGTCCATCAAGTTGCTGGGTCAATAGCTGGCTTGCAGCGTCTTCACTCCATCCGGTCATCGTCTGCCGGACCGACTGGCTGCTGAATAAATCAGAATTAATGACGTAACCTGCACTGTTATAGGGGTCCCTGTGGACTGGAATTTGTACATTATTTTCTATATGTAGTTTTCCTATACCATCCCCTTACACCGGGACACTCATGGATTACACAGGTTCCGGGGTTCGCTGACTACAAGCCTGCATGTCACCTGGTTGTAATCGGCCCCAGACCCTGTGTAATCTATGAGCGTACCGGTTTAAAGGGACAGTATGGTAAGCCTATCTATAGGTCATATCTGTAGGTCCCAAACGCACCCCTCAAGGCACCCCAACAGTCCAGGATTTAAGGATATCCATGCTTGTGCACAGATGATATAATCAAACTGACTGCAATACTAATTAAATCACCTGTGCCTTCGCAAGGATAGCCTTAAAACCTGGACTGTTGGGGTGGCTTGAGACCAGCGTATGGGAGCCACTGTGTCATGCAGTCAGATTTGGATTTTCTCACCGTCTAGCAGCAATCTCTGTTCTCATTCTTGCAGGTGTTGCCTGTTTCACTGGAGATCTGGTAATCCCGGCCTGCCGGCGGCTCTGAGGTGACTGCTTGTGAACACTTGTCTGATGATGAAGTGAATTCCGGCTCGGGCCTCCTGATTACACACACAGAATGAGTAGTAATATACGCCAGCAAGCAGGCCCGCCCCTACATGTTTAACCCCACCCCCCAGAGCTCATTTACATATCACCTGTAACACAAAGGCCCTCATTCCGAGTTGTTCGCTCTGTAATTTTCTTCGCATCGCAGCGATTTTCCGCTAATTGCGCATGCGCAATGTTCGCACTGCGCCAAGTAAATTTGCTAAGAAGTTTGGTATTTTACTCACGGCATTACAAGGTTTTTTTCTTCGTTCTGGTGATCGTAATGTGATTGACAGGAAGTGGGTGTTTCTGGGCGGAAACTGGCAGTTTTATGGGAGTGTGTGAAAAAACGCTGCCGTTTCTGGGAAAAACGCGGGAGTGGCTGAAGAAACGGAGGAGTGTCTGGGCGAACGCTGGGAGTGTTTGTGACGTCAAACCAGGAACTACAAGCACTGAACTGATCGCACTGGAAGAGTAAGTCTCGAGCTACTCAGAAACTGCACAGAGAAGTCTTTTCGCAATATTGCTAATACTTCGTTCGCAATTCTGCTAAGCTAAGATTCACTCCCAGTAGGCGGCGGCTTAGCGTGTGTAATGCTGCGAAAAGCGGCTAGCGAGCGAACAATTCGGAATGAGGGCCAAAATCTCCCTTTCTGATGTTGGCGTCGGCACAACTATTCCCAGGCGTGCCATAATATGCCTGTAATCCGGGACACCTATGATTTACACAGGTTCCGTGGCTGGCTAAATTCTGGCCTGCATTTCACTTGGTTTTAATCAGCCCCAGAACCTGTGTAAATCATAAGTGTCCTGGGAATCCTATTCCCGCTGTCAGAAAGTGTCACCTTGTCTCCCCCTCTTCCCATCAGGAGGAGGGAGATTCAGGATTGGCCGCCAGGGATTACTCGTATTATTCTTCATATATGAGGCGCTGACGGGCCACCATCTTACAGTTTTGTAAATGAGCCTCAACTATACACAATTAGTGTAAAATGCGCCTGTGACCTTGAATAGTCTAATTCTGTCCTCAGGGCACACTAACTGTCCAGGATTTAACTAAAATATGTTATGAGGGCTGCGCTAATACCTTATGTGTAAGTAGCAGCTAGGGAGAATAAGGGATTCCACTGGCCCTGTTAAATGTGTATAGGTTGGTTACTCCCAGCGCTTTCGCTCAAACACGTAAAAAATTACATTATATATATATATATATATATATATATATATATATATATATATATATATATATTAAATAGACAAAAGAGTCAGATAAAGTTTAAAAATATATGTATATCCTGTGGATCCCAACGGAGAAAATGTTATTTTTTGCATTAGCTCAGTGTTGGCCAACCTCGGTCCTCAAGGCACATAAACAGGTTGTAATGAGAGCGACACTTTAGCACATGTGATTTAATTAGTACCGCGGTTATTTTATTTGAACCATCTGTGCTGAAACATGGATAGCCTTAAATCCTGGACAGGTTGGTTACTCCCAGCGCTTTCGCTCAAACACGTAAAAAATGCTAAATATATATTAAATAGACAAAAGAGTCAGATAAAGTTTAAAAATATATAAATTTATTGAAACTAAAGGACTATTGTACAGAATGTTAAGAGAAAGGTTTCAAAAAGATGTTAAAAACTATATATATATATATATATCTCTAAAAGATCTATATAAAAAGAGTTTATATGCGTTCAATATTGAAAAAAGGAGAGAACACGTAGTTTATACTAGATGTGTGTGTGTTCCTAATACCGGTATACTTATACAATAGACACTTGACAACATATATTTTAAAAGGAAGGAAAAAGAAGATTAAAAGATGACAGACAGATACTTAGGCACTCAAATAGACACGCTTTTGCGATTTACTCTATTTAAGCAAAGTCCATTTAAAAGGAGCTGCTCCACTTCTAATGACTACTATGTTGCTGCTGTGTTATAATAAGAATTTACTTACCGATAATTCTATTTCTCGTAGTCCGTAGTGGATGCTGGGAACTCCGTAAGGACCATGGGGAATAGCGGCTCCGCAGGAGACTGGGCACAAAAGTAAAAGCTTTAGGACTAGCTGGTGTGCACTGGCTCCTCCCCCTATGACCCTCCTCCAAGCCTCAGTTAGGATACTGTGCCCGGACGAGCGTACACAATAAGGAAGGATTTTGAATCCCGGGTAAGACTCATACCAGTCACACCAATCACACCGTACAACCTGTGATCTGAACCCAGTTTAACAGCATGATAACAGAGGAGCCTCTGAAAAGATGGCTCACAACAATAATAACCCGATTTTTGTAACAATAACTATGTACAAGTATTGCAGACAATCCGCACTTGGGATGGGCGCCCAGCATCCACTACGGACTACGAGAAATAGAATTATCGGTAAGTAAATTCTTATTTTCTCTGACGTCCTAGTGGATGCTGGGAACTCCGTAAGGACCATGGGGATTATACCAAAGCTCCCAAACGGGCGGGAGAGTGCGGATGACTCTGCAGCACCGAATGAGAGAACTCCAGGTCCTCCTCAGCCAGGGTATCAAATTTGTAGAATTTAGCAAACGTGTTTGCCCCTGACCAAGTAGCTGCTCGGCAAAGTTGTAAAGCCGAGACCCCTCGGGCAGCCGCCCAAGATGAGCCCACCTTCCTTGTGGAATGGGCTTTTACAGATTTTGGCTGTGGCAGGCCTGCCACAGAATGTGCAAGCTGAATTGTACTACAAATCCAACGAGCAATAGTCTGCTTAGAAGCAGGAGCACCCAGCTTGTTGGGTGCATACAGGATAAACAGCGAGTCAGATTTTCTGACTCCAGCCGTCCTGGAAACATATATTTTCAGGACCCTGACTACGTCCAGCAACTTGGAGTCCTCCAAGTCCCTAGTAGCCGCAGGTACCACAATAGGCTGGTTCAAGTGAAACGCTGAAACCACCTTAGGGAGAAATTGAGGACGAGTCCTCAATTCTGCCCTGTCCGTATGAAAAATTAGGTAAGGGCTTTTATAGGATAAAGCCGCCAATTCTGAGACACGCCTGGCTGAAGCCAGGGCTAACAGCATTACCACTTTCCATGTGAGATATTTTAAGTCCACAGTGGAGAGTGGTTCAAACCAATGTGATTTTAGGAACCCCAAAACTACATTGAGATCCCAAGGTGCCACTGGAGGCACAAAAGGAGGCTGTATATGCAGTACCCCCTTGACAAACGTCTGAACTTCAGGAACTGAAGCCAGTTCTTTTTGGAAGAAAATCGACAGGGCCGAAATTTGAACCTTAATGGACCCTAATTTTAGGCCCATAGACAGTCCTGTTTGCAGGAAATGCAGGAAACGACCCAGTTGAAATTCCTCTGTAGGGGCCTTCCTGGCCTCGCACCACGCAACATATTTACGCCAAATACGGTGATAATGTTGTACGGTTACATCCTTCCTGGCTTTGATCAGGGTAGGGATGACTTCATCCGGAATGCCTTTTTCCTTCAGGATCCGGCGTTCAACCGCCATGCCGTCAAACGCAGCCGCGGTAAGTCTTGGAACAGACAGGGTCCCTGCTGGAGCAGGTCCTTTCTTAGAGGCAGAGGCCACGGGTCCTCTGTGAGCATCTCTTGAAGTTCCGGGTACCAAGTCCTTCTTGGCCAATCCGGAGCCACGAGTATAGTCCTTACTCCTCTCCTTCTTATGATTCTCAGTACCTTGGGTATGAGAGGCAGAGGAGGGAACACATACACTGACTGGTACACCCACGGTGTTACCAGAGCGTCCACAGCTATTGCCTGAGGGTCCCTTGACCTGGCGCAATACCTGTCTAGTTTTTTGTTGAGGCGGGACGCCATCATGTCCACCTTTTGGTTTTTCCCAACGGTTCACAATCATGTGGAAGACTTCTGGGTGAAGTCCCCACTCCCCCGGGTGGAGGTCGTGTCTGCTGAGGAAGTCTGCTTCCCAGTTTTCCACTCCCGGAATGAACACTGCTGACAGTGCTATCACATGATTTTCCGCCCAGCGAAGAATCCTTGCAACTTCTGTCATTGCCCTCCTGCTTCTTGTGCCGCCCTGTCTGTTTACGTGGGCGACTGCCGTGATGTTGTCCGACTGGATCAGCACCGGCTGACCTTGAAGCAGAGGTCTTGCTAGGCTTAGAGCATTGTAGATGGCCCTTAGCTCCAGGATATTTATGTGAAGTGATGTCTCCAGGCTTGACCACAAGCCCGGGAAATTTCTTCCCTGTGTGACTGCTCCCCAGCCTCTCAGGCTGGCATCCGTGGTCACCAGGACCCAGTCCTGAATGCCGAATCTGCGGCCCTCTAGAAGATGAGCACTCTGCAACCACCACAGGAGAGAGACCCTTGTCCTTGGTGACAAGATTATCCGCTGATGCATCTGAAGATGCGACCCGGACCATTTGTCTAGCAGATCCCACTGGAAGGTTCTTGCGTGGAATCTGCCGAATGGGATTGCTTCGTAAGAAGCCACCATCTTTCCCAGGACCCTTGTGCATTGATGCACTGAGACTTGGCCTGGTTTTAGGAGATTTCTGACTAGTTCGGATAACTCCCTGGCTTTCTCCTCCGGGAGAAACACCTTTTTCTGGACTGTGTCCAGGATCATCCCTAGGAATAGAAGTCGTGTCGTCGGGATCAGCTGCGATTTTGGAATATTGAGAATCCAACCGTGCTGGCGCAGCACTATCTGAGATAGTGCTACTCCGACTTCCAACTGTTCCCTGGATCTTGCCCTTATCAGGAGATCGTCCAAGTAAGGGATAACTAAAACTCCCTTCCTTCGAAGGAGTATCATCATTTCGGCCATTACCTTGGTAAAGACCCGGGGTGCCGTGGACAATCCAAACGGCAGCGTCTGAAACTGATAGTGACAGTTCTGTACCACAAACCTGAGGTACCCTTGGTGAGAAGGGTAAATTAAGACATGTAGGTAAGCATCTTTGATGTCCAGAGACACCATATAGTCCCCTTCTTCCAGGTTTGCAATCACTGCTCTGAGTGACTCCATCTTGAATTTGAACCTTTGTATGTAAGTGTTCAAGGATTTTAGGTTTAAAATTGGTCTCACCGAGCCGTCCGGCTTCGGTACCACAAATAGTGTGGAATAGTACCCCTTTCCCTGTTGTAGGAGGGGTACCTTGATTATCACCTGCTGGGAATACAGCTTGTGAATGGCTTCCAATACTGCCTCCCTGTCTGAGGGAGACGTCGGTAAAGCAGACTTTAGAAAACGGCGAGGGGGAGACGTCTCTAATTCCAATTTGTACCCCTGAGATACCACCTGAAGGATCCAGGGGTCCACTTGCGAGTGGGCCCACTGCGCACTGAACTTCTTGAGACGGGCCCCCACCGTGCCTGAGTCCGCTTGTAAAGCCCCAGCGTCATGCTGAGGACTTTGCGGAGGCGGGAGAGGGCTTTTGTTCCTGGGAACTGGCTGTTTGTTGCAGCCTTTTTCCTCTCCCTCTGCCACGGGGCAGAAATGAGGCGCCTTTTGCCCGCTTGCCCTTATGGGGCTGAAAGGACTGCGCCTGATAATATGGCGTCTTCTTAGGTTGAGAAGCTACCTGGGGTAAAAATGTGGATTTTCCAGCAGTTGCCGTGGCTACCAGGTCTGATAGACCTACCCCAAATAACTCCTCCCCCTTATAAGGCAATACTTCCATGTGCCTTTTAGAATCCGCATCACCTGACCACTGCCGCGTCCATAAACCTCTTCTTGCAGAAATGGACAGCGCGCTAACTCTTGATGCCAGTCGGCAAATATCCCTCTGTGCATCACGCATATATAGAAATGCATCCTTCAAATGCTCTATAGTCAATAATATACTGTCCCTATCTAGGGTATCAATATTTTCAGTCAGGGAATCCGACCACGCCAGGCCCGCACTGCACATCCAGGCTGAGGCGATTGCTGGTCGCAGTATAACACCCGTGTGAGAGTATATACATTTTAGGATATTCTCCAGCTTTCTATCGGCAGGTTCCTTTAGGGCGGCCGTATCAGGAGAGGGTAGTGCTACCTGTTTAGACAAGCGTGTGAGCGCTTTATCCACCCTAGGGGGTGTTTCCCAACGTGCCCTATCCTCTGGCGGGAAAGGGTACGATGCCAATAACCTTTTAGGAATTATCAGTTTTTTATCGGGGGAAACCCACGCCTCATCACACACTTCATTTAATTCCTCGGATACAGGAAAAACTACAGGCAGTTTTTTCTCACCAAACATAATACCCTTTTTAGTGGTACTTGTATTATCAGATATATGCAATACATTTTTCATTGCTTCAATCATGTAACGTGTGGCCCTAGTGGAAGTCACGTTTGTCTCCTCATCATCGACACTGGAGTCAGTGTCTGTGTCTGCCATTTGAGGTAACGGGCGTTTTAGAGCCCCTGATGGCGTTTGAGACCCCTGGACAGGCACAAGCTGAGTAGCCGGCTGTCTCATGTCGTCAACTGTCTGTCGTAAGGAGCTGACACTGTCACGCAATTCCTTCCACAAGCTCATCCACTCAGGTGTCGACTCCCTAGGGGGTGACAACTGTATAATAGGCAATTGCTCCGCCTCCATCTCATTTTCCTCCTCAAACATGTCGACACAATCGTACCGACACACCGCACACACACAGGGAATGCTCTGATAGAGGACAGGACCCCACTAGCCCTTTGGGGAGACAGAGGGAGAGTATGCCAGCACACACCAGAGCGCTATATATATACAGGAATACCACTATAAAATGTGCTTTTGCCTTTATAGCTGCTGTTAGTATAAAACTGCGCCAAATTAGTGCCCCCCTCTCTTTTTTACCCTTTTCTGTAGTGCAGGACTGCAGGGGAGAGTCAGGGAGACGTCCTTCCAGCGGAGCTGTGATGGAAAATGGCGCCCGTGTGCTGAGGAGATAGGCTCCGCCCCCTTCTCGGCGGCCTTTTCTCCCGCTTTTTTGGTGAGTTCTGGCAGGGGTTAAAATACACCCATATAGCCCTGGGGGTTATATGTGGTGTATTTATGCCAGCCAAGGTGTTTTACATTGCTGCTCAGGGCGCCCCCCCCCCTAGCGCCCTGCACCCTCAGTGACCGGAGTGTGAAGTGTGCCTGAGTAACAATGGCGCACAGCTGCAGTGCTGTGCGCTACCTTGTTGAAGACTGATGTCTTCTGCCGCCGATTTTTCCGGACCTTTTCTTGCTTCTGGCTCTGTAAGGGGGCCGGCGGCGCGGCTCCGGGACCGAGCTCCGAGGCTGGGCCTGTGTTCGGTCCCTCTGGAGCTAATGGTGTCCAGTAGCCTAAGAAGCCCAATCCACTCTGCACGCAGGTGAGTTCGCTTCTTATACCCTTAGTCCCTCGATGCAGTGAGCCTGTTGCCAGCAGGTCTCACTGAAAATAAAAAACCTAAAACTAAACTTTCACTAAGAAGCTCAGGAGAGCCCCTAGTGTGCACCCTTCTCGGCCGGGCACAAAAATCTAACTGAGGCTTGGAGGAGGGTCATAGGGGGAGGAGCCAGTGCACACCAGCTAGTCCTAAAGCTTTTACTTTTGTGCCCAGTCTCCTGCGGAGCCGCTATTCCCCATGGTCCTTACGGAGTTCCCAGCATCCACTAGGACGTCAGAGAAAGGTTGTTACTTGTATCAAGTTCTGAAAGTCTAGAGGTATCTCCAGTCAGGGAGTGTAGTTGATAGATAGTGAGGCAGTAGTAGTTGATCAGGATAATTCCATAATGCACTCACCACTCTAGATAAATCTCACTGATGCAAGATAAGTACTTGTTCAGGTCCTCTGCAGATGGATTGAAGCGGGTGTCTGCCGGCAGAAAGAAGATATAGCAGCGGTGATCAGCGTTCTCAAGCATGAATCCAATCCGCGGCTCGGCAATCTATGCGTTTCACCTGTCGCCGCGGATTGGATTCATGCTTGAGAACGCTGATCACCGCTGCTATATCTTCTGTTTGCCGGCAGACACCCGCTTCAATCCATCTGCAGAGGACCTGAACAAGTACTTATCTTGCATCAGTGAGATTTATCTAGAGTGGTGAGTGCATTATGGAATTATCCTGATCAACTACTACTGCCTCACTATCTATCAACTACACTCCCTGACTGGAGATACCTCTAGACCAGGCATGTCCAAACTGCGGCCCTCCAGCTGTTGTGAAACTACACATCCCAGCATGCCCTGGCACAGCTTTAGCATTCTCTGACAGCAAAACTGTGTCAGGGCATGCTGGGATATGTAGTTTCACAACAGCTGGAGGGCCGCAGTTTGGACATGCCTGCTCTAGACTTTCAGAACTTGATACAAGTAACAACCTATAACACAGCAGCAACATAGTAGTCATTAGAAGTGGAGCAGCTCCTTTTAAATGGACTTTGCTTAAATAGAGTAAATCGCAAAAGCGTGTCTATTTGAGTGCCTAAGTATCTGTCTGTCATCTTTTAATCTTTTTTCCTTCCTTTTAAAATATATGTTGTCAAGTGTCTATTGTATAAGTATACCGGTATTAGGAACACACACACATCTAGTATAAACTACGTGTTCTCTCCTTTTTTCAATATTGAACGCATATAAACTCTTTTTATATAGATCTTTTAGAGATATATATATATATATAGTTTTTAACATCTTTTTGAAACCTTTCTCTTAACATTCTGTACAATAGTCCTTTAGTTTCAATAAATTTATATATTTTTAAACTTTATCTGACTCTTTTGTCTATTTAATATATATTTAGCATTTTTTACATGTTTGAGCGAAAGCGCTGGGAGTAACCAACCTGTCCAGGATTTAAGGCTATCCATGTTACAGCACAGATGGTTCAAATAAAATAACCGCGGTACTAATTAAATCACATGTGCTAAAGTGTCGCTCTCATTACAACCTGTTTATGTGCCTTGAGGACCGAGGTTGGCCAACACGGAGCCAATGCAAAAAAATCACATTTTCTCCGTAGGGATCCACAGAATATACATTGGGTTGTAAGTGGCGTTAGAGGATTGGTGCCAAACGGTTAAAGCTTTTGGGCTCCCAGGAAGTTCCGGTCCAGCCTCCTTATAACCCCGCCTCCTGGCCAAGGAAGTCCGTTTTTTGTTTGGTGCGGCAGGAGCCGGACCACTGTAGACGGTGTGGTTGTGGTGTTACAGCCATAAGCGTTTTTTATTATTTTATATAGCCTAGGGTATGAAGGTTACCTGTCCCATCCCATATATACAGGAAAAGACATGGTCACTGCCAGTACGCGGACTCATCATCCGCAGCGTTTTCATCTATCCACCGTACCTGACACAGGAGACCGAGCTGCTGACGTCAAAGTCTTCACTTTCTCAGGGTCCAGAACTTTCAACCTTTAAGAAAAATCATTGCATCTTAATAGGGAAATGTACTATTCTATAAATCGTGCTGTCTCCTCTGTGCTGGGAGTAATTTACACCGGCTGTATTGGGGCTACAGATCTGCAAATATCCAATATAACTATGTATATATCAGATTGTTATCGGGCATGCTGGCCTATGGCGCTACTAGACTGGGTAAAGGGGGTAAATTCTGTCTGATTGACAGGCAGAGGCGGTCGCGGGACGGGAGGTGGCGTGCCAATGGCATTAGAACGCTGCTGGTAGGGCGCGGTCCGTACAACGCAGGCGTGTCCGGACTGTTGGGGGGGGAGGGAGGGGAGGAGCTGCACTGGCAGAGAGCTACTCGCCAGGTGCAAAAGCATCGCCGCCGTGCGGGAGCGGGGTAGGGCTTGACATACGGGGCGGACTAGCCTTGTGATGGGCGTCCCCCCGCATGTCAGAGTAAATGATTGTAGATGTGCTACATTTTTATCTGAATTACCCCCAAAGTCTCTTTCCATCTCAACTATGCTGTGAAGTGGCCAAATGAGCAGGTGAGTGCTGGTGGTGTATAATCTACACTCAGGCAGGTGATTACGGGTGGTGTATAATCTACACTCAGGGAGGTGATTACGGGTGGTGTATAATCTACACTCAGGCAGGTGATTACGGGTGGTGTATAATCTACACTCAGGGAGGTGATTACGGGTGGTGTATAATCTACACTCAGGCAGGTGATTACGGGTGGTGTATAATCTACACTCAGGCAGGTGATTACCGGTGGTGTATAATCTACACTCAGGCAGGTGATTACCGGTGGTGTATAATCTACACTCAGGCAGGTGATTACGGGTGGTGTATAATCTACACTCAGGCAGGTGTTTACGGGTGGTGTATAATCTACACTCAGGCAGGTGATTACGGGTGGTGTATAATCTACACTCAGGCAGGTGATTAAGGGTGGTGTATAATCTACACTCAAGCAGGTGATTACGGGTGGTGTATAATCTACACTCAGGGAGGTGATTACTGGTGGTGTATAATCTACACTCAGGCAGGTGATTACGGGTGGTGTATAATCTACACTCAGGGAGGTGATTACCGGTGGTGTATAATCTACACTCAGGCAGGTGATTACGGGTGGTGTATAATCTACACTCAGGGAGGTGATTACCGGTGGTGTATAATCTACACTCAGGCAGGTGATTACGGGTGGTGTATAATCTACACTCAGGTAGGTGATTACGGGTGGTGTATAATCTACACTCAGGCAGGTGATTACCGGTGGAGTATAATCTACACTCAGGCAGGTGATTACGGGTGGTGTATAATCTACACTCAGGCAGGTGATTACCGGTGGTGTATAATCTACACTCAGGCAGGTGATTACGGGTGGTGTATAATCTACACTCAGGCAGGTGATTACGGGTGGTGTATAATCTACACTCAGGGAGGTGATTACCGGTGGTGTATAATCTACACTCAGGCAGGTGATTACGGGTGGTGTATAATCTACACTCAGGCAGGTGATTACCGGTGGTGTATAATCTACACTCAGGCAGGTGATTACCGGTGGTGTATAATCTACACTCAGGGAGGTGATTACGGGTGGTGTATAATCTACACTCAGGCAGGTGATTACCGGTGGTGTATAATCTACACTCAGGCAGGTGATTACGGGTGGTGTATAATCTACACTCAGGCAGGTGATTACGGGTGGTGTATAATCTACACTCAGGGAGGTGATTACGGGTGGTGTATAATCTACACTCAGGGAGGTGATTACCGGTGGTGTATAATCTACACTCAGGCAGGTGATTACGGGTGGTGTATAATCTACACTCAGGGAGGTGATTACCGGTGGTGTATAATCTACACTCAGGCAGGTGATTACGGGTGGTGTATAATCTACACTCAGGTAGGTGATTACGGGTGGTGTATAATCTACACTCAGGCAGGTGATTACCGGTGGAGTATAATCTACACTCAGGCAGGTGATTACGGGTGGTGTATAATCTACACTCAGGCAGGTGATTACCGGTGGTGTATAATCTACACTCAGGCAGGTGATTACGGGTGGTGTATAATCTACACTCAGGCAGGTGATTACGGGTGGTGTATAATCTACACTCAGGGAGGTGATTACCGGTGGTGTATAATCTACACTCAGGCAGGTGATTACGGGTGGTGTATAATCTACACTCAGGCAGGTGATTACCGGTGGTGTATAATCTACACTCAGGCAGGTGATTACCGGTGGTGTATAATCTACACTCAGGGAGGTGATTACGGGTGGTGTATAATCTACACTCAGGCAGGTGATTACCGGTGGTGTATAATCTACACTCAGGCAGGTGATTACGGGTGGTGTATAATCTACACTCAGGCAGGTGATTACGGGTGGTGTATAATCTACACTCAGGGAGGTGATTACCGGTGGTGTATAATCTACACTCAGGCAGGTGATTACGGGTGGTGTATAATCTACACTCAGGCAGGTGATTACCGGTGGTGTATAATCTACACTCAGGCAGGTGATTACCGGTGGTGTATAATCTACACTCAGGGAGGTGATTACGGGTGGTGTATAATCTACACTCAGGCAGGTGATTACGGGTGGTGTATAATCTACACTCAGGCAGGTGATTACCGGTGATGTATAATCTACACTCAGGCAAGTGATTACGGGTGGTGTATAATCTACACTCAGGCAGGTGATTACGGGTGGTGTATAATCTACACGCAGGCAGGTGATTACCGGTGGTGTATAATCTACACTCAGGCAGGTGATTACCGGTGATGTATAATCTACACTCAGGCAGGTGATTACGGGTGGTGTATAATCCACACTCAGGCAGGTGATTACGGGTGGTGTATAATCTACACTCAGGCAGGTGATTACCGGTGGTGTATAATCTACACTCAGGCAGGTGAGTACCGGTGGTGTATAATCTACACTCAGGGAGGTGGTTACCGGTGGTGTATAATCTACACTCGGGGAGGTGGTTACCGGTGGTGTATAATCTACACTCAGGCAGGTGATTACGGGTGGTGTATAATCTACACTCAGGGAGGTGATTACCGGTGGTGTATAATCTACACTCAGGCAGGTGATTACGGGTGGTGTATAATCTACACTCAGGGAGGTGATTACCGGTGGTGTATAATCTACACTCAGGCAGGTGATTACGGGTGGTGTATAATCTACACTCAGGCAGGTGATTACGGGTGGTGTATAATCTACACTCAGGGAGGTGATTACCGGTGGTGTATAATCTACACTCAGGGAGGTGATTACCGGTGGTGTATAATCTACACTCAGGGAGGTGATTACCGGTGGTGTATAATCTACACTCAGGCAGGTGATTACCGGTGGTGTATAATCTACACTCAGGCAGGTGATTACCGGTGGTGTATAATCTACACTCAGGGAGGTGATTACGGGTGGTGTATAATCTACACTCAGGCAGGTGATTACTGGTGGTGTATAATCTACACTCAGGCAGGTGATTACGGGTGGTGTATAATCTACACTCAGGCAGGTGGTTACCGGTGGTGTATAATCTACACTCAGGGAGGTGATTACCGGTGGTGTATAATCTGCACTCAGGCAGGTGAGTACCGGTGGTGTATAATCTGCACTCAGGGAGGTGGTTACCGGTGGTGTATAATCTACACTCAGGGAGGTGATTACCGGTGGTATATAATCTGCACTCAGGCAGATGAGTACCGGTGGTGTATAATCTGCACTCAGGCAGGTGGTTACCGGTGGTGTATAATCTACACTCAGGGAGGTGATTACCGGTGGTATATAATCTGCACTCAGGCAGGTGAGTACCGGTGGTGTATAATCTGCACTCAGGCAGGTGGTTACCGGTGGTGTATAATCTACACTCAGGGAGGTGATTACCGGTGGTATATAATCTGCACTCAGGCAGGTGAGTACCGGTGGTGTATAATCTGCACTCAGGCAGGTGGTTACCGGTGGTGTATAATCTACACTCAGGCAGGTGAGTACCGGTGGTGTATAATCTACACTCAGGCAGGTGATTACCGGTGATGTATAATCTACACTCAGGCAGGTGATTACCGGTGTTGTATAATCTACACTCAGGGAGGTGATTACCGGTGGTGTATAATCTACACTCGGGGAGGTGATTACCGGTGGTGTATAATCTACACTCAGGCAGGTGAGTATCAGTGGTGTATAATCTACACTCAGGGAGGTGAGTATCGGTGGTGTATAATCTACACTCAGGGAGGTGATTACCGGTGGTGTATAATCTACACTCGGGGAGGTGATTACCGGTGGTGTATAATCTACACTCAGGCAGGTGAGTATCAGTGGTGTATAATCTACACTCAGGGAGGTGAGTATCGGTGGTGTATAATCTACACTCAGGGAGGTGATTACCGGTGGTGTGCAGGGCCCTTCTCTCCTTGCAGAGGAAACTTTGGAAGATGTGAGCCCTTTCTCTTACCCCGACTTCTTTACCCGCACTGTCACCAGCACGGACGGGTTGGGGCGTTCCAGCCGTGGCCCAGGGCGTGTTACAGTAGCGATGTGCCTCTCTCTCGTGACCCCAGCACTCACCGTGATGGCTCCTCTCTGCGGAAAATAAACCAATGACAGCCTACAATATACATCCAACGGCACAAGCCGCAAACAGGAGACAACACACAACTGCTACAGTTCTCAACATCCATATACAACATAACAGAGGACAACCTGCAGTAATTCACGTCCATTTACTAACCAGCCGTACGTGAGCCTGTGCGCTTTCTCGCAGGCGGAAGGAACACGTTACAGGTTCTCCTTACACAGATTCCTCTGTTATAAATATTGGGCCCTTTTCAGATCACTTACCGTCACAGTGACACTGGAGCCTCACCCCATACACCAGGTGACCCTATGCCCTGATCGACAATAACCTCCTACCTGGGGCATCTAATCTCTACCTAGAACACCTGGCAGGCAGAGTGCGCCGTCTTCGTTGTAATCGGGTGTAATCACTGCCTCATTACGTGTTTTATCTCCCCGAGCATTAATCTGAGAGTGGTATAAAACGAGCTCACTAACCTTTGCTTTCAGTGGTGGATGTGAGGCTGCTGGTGATCGTGTTGTGAGCGCTGGTGCACTGGCACAACTGCTTGCACCATACGGGGATTTGGCAGGGACCTTTGCTTTGCTGAGGAATCAAAAAAACTGTTATTGTCGCTTATCTCTGGATATGAAGAAGATAAAAATGGTTAATGCTAAATGAAGTCACCCGGGAACACGTGCAATGCGCTTTACAGACATCTTCCCCTGATTGGGAGCTGCCATGAGTGATATTTATTACCATAGTGCTAGCATATGCCGTTGCACTGTATAGTTGTGATGTAATAACAATGTATCTTCCGTACCCGTACTGCACGCCGCAATCACTATGGGGGTCATTCCGAGTTGATCGCTAGCTGCATTCGTTCGATGTGCAGCGATGAGGCTAAAAAAATGACACTTCTGCGCATGCGTACGCGGCGACATGTGCACGCGCAACGTATTATTACAACGAACGATGTAGTTTCACACAAGGTCTAGCGAAGCTTTTCAGTCGCACTGCTGGCCGCACAGTGATTGACATGAAGTGGGGGTTTCTGGGTGTCAACTGACCGTTTTCAGGGAGTGTTCGGAAAAATGCAGGCGTGCCAGGAAAAACGCAGGAGTGGCTGGGCGAACGCAGGGCGTGTTTGTGACGTCAAATCCGGAACTGAATGGTCTGAAGTGATCGCAAGCGCTGAGTAGGTCTGAAGCTACTCTGAAACTGCACAAAATTATTTTGTAGCCGCTCTGCGATCCTTTCGTTCGCAATTCTGCTAAGCTAAAATACACTCCCAGAGGGCGGCGGCAAAGCGTTTACACGGCTGCTAAAAACTGCTAGCGAGCGATCAACTCAGAATGAGGGCCAATGTGTGGCCCTGTCCCATAGCAATATGCGAGTAGGGTACCCCTGAAACAACGACACAAATAACCCTTTCTGGTGCTGCCAGTCCTATCGGGTAGAGGACGCTAAGTGCCCGAGGTGGAAAATATATCTTGCATGACCCAGGGGCAGTTCATAAGCCAATACCTGGGTGATGGGTTCTTCTAACGCCACGGAATTGTGCTCTGCAGATTGGTGGAACCACAGACAGTAATATTACAGTACAGGAGGTTGTGCATCCTATATATAGGCTGTACTTTATGCTACACCTGTGTGTAAGGAGGGAGTAACATTACTACCCTGACAGAGGTGCAGTGTGGGGGTGAGAGACTCGTCACCCATATAGAGGCCTCCTCAGCTGCCCAGTAAATGCCGCTCTGTGACATGATCCAGGAGACGGAGCAGAGCGCTGGGCACGTTATTACAGAAAGCACCAGTGCCTCCGTCAGGTGAATGCCAGTGTAATGGGTTACCTGGGTCCTGGGAGAGTGTTAGGCAGGGTCCCGGGCGCTGGCTGCTGTGTCATGTTCCTCATATATGGGGACATTATTACAGAAAGCACCAGTGCCCTCCATCAGGTGAATGCCAGTGTAATGGGTTACCTGGGTCCTGGGAGGGTGTTAGGCAGGGTCCCGGGCGCTGTCTCTGTGTCATGTTCCTCATATATGGGGAGTTATTACAGAAAGCACCAGTGCCTCCATCAGGTGAATGTCAGTGTAATGGGTTACCTGGGTCCTGGGAGAGTGTTAGGCAGGGTCCCGGGCGCTGTCTCTGTGTCATGTTCCTCATATATGGGGACGTTATTACAGAAAGCACCAGTGCCTCCATCAGGTGAATGCCAGTGTAATGGGTTACCTGGGTCCTGGGAGGGTGTTAGGCAGGGTCCCGGGCGCTGGCTGCTGTGTCATGTTCGTCATATATGGGGATGTTATTACAGAAAGCACCAGTGCCCCCATCAGGTGAATGCCAGTGTAATGGGTTACCTGGGTCCTGGGAGAGTGTTAGGCAGGGTCCCGGGCGCTGGCGGCTGTGTCATGTTCCTCCTCATATATGGGGATGTTATTACAGAAAGCACCAGTGCCTCCATCAGGTGAATGCCAGTGTAATGGGTTACCTGGGTCCTGGGAGGGTGTTAGGCAGGGTCCCGGGCGCTGGCTGCTGTGTCATGTTCCTCCTCATATAAGGGGACGTTATTACAGAAAGCACCAGTGCCTCCATCAGGTGAATGCCAGTGTAATGGGTTACCTGGGTCCTGGGAGGGTGTTAGGCAGGGTCCCGGGCGCTGGCTGCTGTGTCAT
The DNA here is from genome assembly GCF_028390025.1 of Pseudophryne corroboree. Taxonomy (NCBI): domain Eukaryota; kingdom Metazoa; phylum Chordata; class Amphibia; order Anura; family Myobatrachidae; genus Pseudophryne; species Pseudophryne corroboree. The sequence goes on from NC_086451.1 coordinate 7,867,303, forward strand.
GTTCGTCATATATGGGGATGTTATTACAGAAAGCACCAGTGCCCCCATCAGGTGAATGCCGGTGTAATGGGTTACCTGGGTCCTGGGAGGGTGTTAGGCAGGGTCCCGGGCGCTGGCTGCTGTGTCATGTTCCTCCTCATATATGGGGACGTTATTACAGAAAGCACCAGTGCCTCCATCAGGTGAATGCCAGTGTAATGGGTTACCTGGGTCCTGGGAGGGTGTTAGGCAGGGTCCCGGGCGCTGGCTGCTGTGTCATGTTCCTCATATATGGGGATGTTATTACAGAAAGCACCAGTGCCCCCATCAGGTGAATGCCAGTGTAATGGGTTACCTGGGTCCTGGGAGGGTGTTAGGCAGGGTCCCGGGCGCTGGCTGCTGTGTCATGTTCCTCATATATGGGGATGTTATTACAGAAAGCACCAGTGCCTCCATCAGGTGAATGCCGGTGTAATGGGTTACCTGGGTCCTGGGAGGGTGTTAGGCAGGGTCCCGGGCGCTGGCTGCTGTGTCATGTTCCTCCTCATATATGGGGACGTTATTACAGAAAGCACCAGTGCCTCCATCAGGTGAATGCCAGTGTAATGGGTTACCTGGGTCCTGGGAGGGTGTCAGGCAGGGTCCCGGGCGCTGTCTCTGTGTCATGTTCCTCCTCATGTATGGGGACGTTATTACAGAAAGCACCAGTGCCTCCATCAGGTGAATGCCAGTGTAATGGGTTACCTGGATCCTGGGAGAGTGTTAGGCAGGGTCCCGGGCGCTGGCTGCTGTGTCATGTTCCTCATATATGGGGACGTTATTACAGAAAGCACCAGTGCCTCCATCAGGTGAATGCCAGTGTAATGGGTTACCTGGGTCCTGGGAGAGTGTTAGGCAGGGTCCCGGGCGCTGGCTGCTGTGTCATGTTCCTCATATATGGGGATGTTATTACAGAAAGCACCAGTGCCTCCATCAGGTGAATGCCAGTGTAATGGGTTACCTGGGTCCTGGGAGGGTGTTAGGCAGGGTCCCGGGCGCTGGCTGCTGTGTCATGTTCCTCATATATGGGGATGTTATTACAGAAAGCACCAGTGCCTCCATCAGGTGAATGCCAGTGTAATGGGTTACCTAGGTCCTGGGAGGGTGTTAGGCAGGGTCCCGGGCGCTGGCGGCTGTGTCATGTTCGTCATATATGGGGATGTTATTACAGAAAGCACCAGTGCCTCCATCAGGTGAATGCCAGTGTAATGGGTTACCTGGGTCCTGGGAGGGTGTTAGGCAGGGTCCCGGGCGCTGGCGGCTGTGTCATGTTCGTCATATATGGGGATGTTATTACAGAAAGCACCAGTGCCTCCATCAGGTGAATGCCAGTGTAATGGGTTACCGGGGTCCTGGGAGGGTGTTAGGCAGGGTCCCGGGCGCTGTGTCTGTGTCATGTTCCTCCTCATATATGGGGACATTATTACAGAAAGCACCAGTGCCTCCATCAGGTGAATGCCAGTGTAATGGGTTACCTGGGTCCTGGGAGGGTGTTAGGCAGGGTCCCGGGCGCTGGCTGCTGTGTCATGTTCCTCCTCATATATGGGGATGTTATTACAGAAAGCACCAGTGCCTCCATCAGGTGAATGCCAGTGTAATGGGTTACCTGGGTCCTGGGAGGGTGTTAGGCAGGGTCCCGGGCGCTGGCGGCTGTGTCATGTTCCTCATATATGGGGATGTTATTACAGAAAGCACCAGTGCCTCCATCAGGTGAATGCCAGTGTAATGGGTTACCTGGGTCCTGGGAGGGTGTTAGGCAGGGTCCCGGGCGCTGGCTGCTGTGTCATGTTCCTCCTCATATATGGGGATGTTATTACAGAAAGCACCAGTGCCTCCATCAGGTGAATGCCAGTGTAATGGGTTACCTGGGTCCTGGGAGGGTGTTAGGCAGGGTCCCGGGCGCTGGCTGCTGTGTCATGTTCCTCCTCATATATGGGGATGTTATTACAGAAAGCACCAGTGCCTCCATCAGGTGAATGCCAGTGTAATGGGTTACCTGGGTCCTGGGAGAGTGTTAGGCAGGGTCCCGGGCGCTGGCTGCTGTGTCATGTTCCTCATATATGGGGATGTTATTACAGAAAGCACCAGTGCCTCCATCAGGTGAATGCCAGTGTAATGGGTTACCTGGGTCCTGGGAGGGTGTTAGGCAGGGTCCCGGGCGCTGGCTGCTGTGTCATGTTCCTCATATATGGGGACGTTATTACAGAAAGCACCAGTGCCTCCATCAGGTGAATGCCAGTGTAATGGGTTACCTGGGTCCTGGGAGAGTGTTAGGCAGGGTCCCGGGCGCTGGCTGCTGTGTCATGTTCCTCATATATGGGGACGTTATTACAGAAAGCACCAGTGCCTCCATCAGGTGAATGCCAGTGTAATGGGTTACCTGGGTCCTGGGAGAGTGTTAGGCAGGGTCCCGGGCGCTGGCTGCTGTGTCATGTTCCTCATATATGGGGATGTTATTACAGAAAGCACCAGTGCCTCCATCAGGTGAATGCCAGTGTAATGGGTTACCTGGGTCCTGGGAGGGTGTTAGGCAGGGTCCCAGGCGCTGGCGGCTGTGTCATGTTCGTCATATATGGGGATGTTATTACAGAAAGCACCAGTGCCTCCATCAGGTGAATGCCAGTGTAATGGGTTACCTGGGTCCTGGGAGGGTGTTAGGCAGGGTCCCGGGCGCTGTGTCTGTTTCATGTTCCTCCTCATATATGGGGACGTTATTACAGAAAGCACCAGTGCCTCCATCAGGTGAATGCCAGTGTAATGGGTTACCTGGGTCCTGGGAGGGTGTTAGGCAGGGTCCCGGGCGCTGGCTGCTGTGTCATGTTCCTCCTCATATATGGGGATGTTATTACAGAAAGCACCAGTGCCTCCATCAGGTGAATGCCAGTGTAATGGGTTACCTGGGTCCTGGGAGGGTGTTAGGCAGGGTCCCGGGCGCTGGCAGCTGTGTCATGTTCCTCATATATGGGGACGTTATTACAGAAAGCACCAGTGCCTCCATCAGGTTAATGCCAGTGTAATGGGTTACCTGGATCCTGGGAGGGTGTTAGGCAGGGTCCCGGGCGCTGGAGGTTGTGTCATGTTCCTCCTCATATATGGGGACGTTATTACAGAAAGCACCAGTTCCTCCATCAGGTGAATGCCAGTGTAATGGGTTACCTGGGTCCTGGGAGGGTGTTAGGCAGGGTCCCGGGCGCTGGCGGCTGTGTCATGTTCCCCCTCATATATGGGGATGTTATTACAGAAAGCACCAGTGCCTCCATCAGGTGAATGCCAGTGTAATGGGTTACCTGGGTCCTGGGAGGGTGTTAGGCAGGGTCCCGGGCGCTGGCGGCTGTGTCATGTTCCTCCTCATATATGGGGATGTTATTACAGAAAGCACCAGTTCCTCCATCAGGTGAATGCCAGTGTAATGGGTTACCTGGGTCCTGGGAGAGTGTTAGGCAGGGTCCCGGGCGCTGGCTGCTGTGTCATGTTCCTCATATATGGGGATGTTATTACAGAAAGCACCAGTGCCTCTATCAGGTGAATGCCAGTGTAATGGGTTACCTGGCTCCTGGGAGAGTGTTAGGCAGGGTCCCGGGCGCTGGCGGCTGTGTCATGTTCCTCCTCATATATGGGGACGTTATTACAGAAAGCACCAGTGCCTCCATCAGGTGAATGCCAGTGTAATGGGTTACCTGGGTCCTGGGAGGGTGTTAGGCAGGGTCCCGGGCGCTGGCGGCTGTGTCATGTTCCTCCTCATATATGGGGACGTTATTACAGAAAGCACCAGTGCCCCCATCAGGTGAATGCCGGTGTAATGGGTTACCTGGGTCCTGGGAGAGTGTTAGGCAGGGTCCCAGGCGCTGGCTGCTGTGTCATGTTCCTCATATATGGGGATGTTATTACAGAAAGCACCAGTGCCTCCATCAGGTGAATGCCGGTGTAATGGGTTACCTGGGTCCTGGGAGAGTGTTAGGCAGGGTCCCGGGCGCTGGCTGCTGTGTCATGTTCCTCATATATGGGGATGTTATTACAGAAAGCACCAGTGCCCCCATCAGGTGAATGCCGATGTAATGGGTTACCTGGGTCCTGGGAGGGTGTTAGGCAGGGTCCCGGGCGCTGGCTGCTGTGTCATGTTCCTCCTCATATATGGGGACGTTATTACAGAAAGCACCAGTGCCTCCATCAGGTGAATGCCGGTGTAATGGGTTACCTGGGTCCTGGGAGGGTGTTAGGCAGGGTCCCGGGCGCTGGCTGCTGTGTCATGTTCCTCCTCATATATGGGGACGTTATTACAGAAAGCACCAGTGCCTCCATCAGGTGAATGCCAGTGTAATGGGTTACCTGGGTCCTGGGAGAGTGTTAGGCAGGGTCCCGGGCGCTGGCTGCTGTGTCATGTTCCTCCTCATATATGGGGACGTTATTACAGAAAGCACCAGTTCCTCCATCAGGTGAATGCCAGTGTAATGGGTTACCTGGGTCCTGGGAGGGTGTTAGGCAGGGTCCCGGGCGCTGGCGGCTGTGTCATGTTCCCCCTCATATATGGGGATGTTATTACAGAAAGCACCAGTGCCTCCATCAGGTGAATGCCAGTGTAATGGGTTACCTGGGTCCTGGGAGGGTGTTAGGCAGGGTCCCGGGCGCTGGCGGCTGTGTCATGTTCCTCCTCATATATGGGGATGTTATTACAGAAAGCACCAGTTCCTCCATCAGGTGAATGCCAGTGTAATGGGTTACCTGGGTCCTGGGAGAGTGTTAGGCAGGGTCCCGGGCGCTGACTGCTGTGTCATGTTCCTCATATATGGGGATGTTATTACAGAAAGCACCAGTGCCTCTATCAGGTGAATGCCAGTGTAATGGGTTACCTGGCTCCTGGGAGAGTGTTAGGCAGGGTCCCGGGCGCTGGCGGCTGTGTCATGTTCCTCCTCATATATGGGGACGTTATTACAGAAAGCACCAGTGCCTCCATCAGGTGAATGCCAGTGTAATGGGTTACCTGGGTCCTGGGAGGGTGTTAGGCAGGGTCCCGGGCGCTGGCGGCTGTGTCATGTTCCTCCTCATATATGGGGACGTTATTACAGAAAGCACCAGTGCCCCCATCAGGTGAATGCCGGTGTAATGGGTTACCTGGGTCCTGGGAGAGTGTTAGGCAGGGTCCCGGGCGCTGGCTGCTGTGTCATGTTCCTCATATATGGGGATGTTATTACAGAAAGCACCAGTGCCTCCATCAGGTGAATGCCGGTGTAATGGGTTACCTGGGTCCTGGGAGAGTGTTAGGCAGGGTCCCGGGCGCTGTCTCTGTGTCATGTTCCTCCTCATATATGGGGACGTTATTACAGAAAGCACCAGTGCCCCCATCAGGTGAATGCCGGTGTAATGGGTTACCTGGGTCCTGGGAGGGTGTTAGGCAGGGTCCCGGGCGCTGGCTGCTGTGTCATGTTCCTCCTCATATATGGGGACGTTATTACAGAAAGCACCAGTGCCTCCATCAGGTGAATGCCAGTGTAATGGGTTACCTGGGTCCTGGGAGGGTGTTAGGCAGGGTCCCGGGCACTGGCGGCTGTGTCATGTTCCTCATATATGGGGACGTTATTACAGAAAGCACCAGTGCCTCCATCAGGTGAATGCCAGTGTAATGGGTTACCTGGGTCCTGGGAGAGTGTTAGGCAGGGTCCCGGGCGCTGGCTGCTGTGTCATGTTCCTCATATATGGGGATGTTATTACAGAAAGCACCAGTGCCTCTATCAGGTGAATGCCAGTGTAATGGGTTACCTGGCTCCTGGGAGAGTGTTAGGCAGGGTCCCGGGCGCTGGCGGCTGTGTCATGTTCCTCCTCATATATGGGGACGTTATTACAGAAAGCACCAGTGCCTCCATCAGGTGAATGCCAGTGTAATGGGTTACCTGGGTCCTGGGAGGGTGTTAGGCAGGGTCCCGGGCGCTGGCGGCTGTGTCATGTTCCTCCTCATATATGGGGACGTTATTACAGAAAGCACCAGTGCCCCCATCAGGTGAATGCCGGTGTAATGGGTTACCTGGGTCCTGGGAGAGTGTTAGGCAGGGTCCCGGGCGCTGGCTGCTGTGTCATGTTCCTCATATATGGGGATGTTATTACAGAAAGCACCAGTGCCTCCATCAGGTGAATGCCGGTGTAATGGGTTACCTGGGTCCTGGGAGAGTGTTAGGCAGGGTCCCGGGCGCTGTCTCTGTGTCATGTTCCTCCTCATATATGGGGACGTTATTACAGAAAGCACCAGTGCCCCCATCAGGTGAATGCCGGTGTAATGGGTTACCTGGGTCCTGGGAGGGTGTTAGGCAGGGTCCCGGGCGCTGGCTGCTGTGTCATGTTCCTCCTCATATATGGGGACGTTATTACAGAAAGCACCAGTGCCTCCATCAGGTGAATGCCGGTGTAATGGGTTACCTGGGTCCTGGGAGGGTGTTAGGCAGGGTCCCGGGCGCTGGCTGCTGTGTCATGTTCCTCCTCATATATGGGGACGTTATTACAGAAAGCACCAGTGCCTCCATCAGGTGAATGCCAGTGTAATGGGTTACCTGGGTCCTGGGAGAGTGTTAGGCAGGGTCCCGGGCGCTGGCTGCTGTGTCATGTTCCTCCTCATATATGGGGACGTTATTACAGAAAGCACCAGTGCCCCCATCAGGTGAATGCCGGAGTAATGGGTTACCTGGGTCCTGGGAGGGTGTTAGGCAGGGTCCCGGGCACTGGCGGCTGTGTCATGTTCCTCATATATGGGGACGTTATTACAGAAAGCACCAGTGCCTCCATCAGGTGAATGCCAGTGTAATGGGTTACCTGGGTCCTGGGAGGGTGTTAGGCAGGGTCCCGGGCGCTGGCTGCTGTGTCATGTTCCTCATATATGGGGATGTTATTACAGAAAGCACCAGTGCCTCCATCAGGTGAATGCCAGTGTAATGGGTTACCTGGGTCCTGGGAGGGTGTTAGGCAGGGTCCCGGGCACTGGCGGCTGTGTCATGTTCCTCATATATGGGGACGTTATTACAGAAAGCACCAGTGCCTCCATCAGGTGAATGCCAGTGTAATGGGTTACCTGGGTCCTGGGAGGGTGTTAAGCAGGGTCCCGGGCGCTGGCTGCTGTGTCATGTTCCTCCTCATATATGGGGACGTTATTACAGAAAGCACCAGTGCCTCCATCAGGTGAATGCCAGTGTAATGGGTTACCTGGGTCCTGGGAGGGTGTCAGGCAGGGTCCCGGGCGCTGTCTCTGTGTCATGTTCCTCCTCATGTATGGGGACGTTATTACAGAAAGCACCAGTGCCTCCATCAGGTGAATGCCAGTGTAATGGGTTACCTGGATCCTGGGAGAGTGTTAGGCAGGGTCCCGGGTGCTGGCTGCTGTGTCATGTTCCTCATATATGGGGACGTTATTACAGAAAGCACCAGTGCCTCCATCAGGTGAATGCCAGTGTAATGGGTTACCTGGGTCCTGGGAGGGTGTCAGGCAGGGTCCCGGGCGCTGTCTCTGTGTCATGTTCCTCATCATGTATGGGGACGTTATTACAGAAAGCACCAGTGCCTCCATCAGGTGAATGCCAGTGTAATGGGTTACCTGGATCCTGGGAGAGTGTTAGGCAGGGTCCCGGGTGCTGGCTGCTGTGTCATGTTCCTCATATATGGGGACGTTATTACAGAAAGCACCAGTGCCTCCATCAGGTGAATGCCAGTGTAATGGGTTACCTGGGTCCTGGGAGAGTGTTAGGCAGGGTCCCGGGCGCTGGCTGCTGTGTCATGTTCCTCATATATGGGGATGTTATTACAGAAAGCACCAGTGCCTCCATCAGGTGAATGCCAGTGTAATGGGTTACCTGGGTCCTGGGAGAGTGTTAGGCAGGGTCCCGGGCGCTGGCTGCTGTGTCATGTTCCTCATATATGGGGATGTTATTACAGAAAGCACCAGTGCCTCCATCAGGTGAATGCCAGTGTAATGGGTTACCTGGGTCCTGGGAGGGTGTTAGGCAGGGTCCCGGGCGCTGGCTGCTGTGTCATGTTCCTCATATATGGGGATGTTATTACAGAAAGCACCAGTGCCTCCATCAGGTGAATGCCAGTGTAATGGGTTACCTGGGTCCTGGGAGGGTGTTAGGCAGGGTCCCGGGCGCTGGCGGCTGTGTCATGTTCGTCATATATGGGGATGTTATTACAGAAAGCACCAGTGCCTCCATCAGGTGAATGCCAGTGTAATGGGTTACCTGGGTCCTGGGAGGGTGTTAGGCACAGTCCCGGGCGCTGGCGGCTGTGTCATGTTCGTCATATATGGGGATGTTATTACAGAAAGCACCAGTGCCTCCATCAGGTGAAGGCCAGTGTAATGGGTTACCTGGGTCCTGGGAGGGTGTTAGGCAGGGTCCCGGGCGCTGGCTGCTGTGTCATGTTCCTCCTCATATATGGGGATGTTATTACAGAAAGCACCAGTGCCTCCATCAGGTGAATGCCAGTGTAATGGGTTACCTGGGTCCTGGGAGGGTGTTAGGCAGGGTCCCGGGCGCTGGCGGCTGTGTCATGTTCCTCATATATGGGGATGTTATTACAGAAAGCACCAGTGCCTCCATCAGGTGAATGCCAGTGTAATGGGTTACCTGGGTCCTGGGAGGGTGTTAGGCAGGGTCCCGGGCGCTGGCTGCTGTGTCATGTTCCTCCTCATATATGGGGATGTTATTACAGAAAGCACCAGTGCCTCCATCAGGTGAATGCCAGTGTAATGGGTTACCTGGGTCCTGGGAGGGTGTTAGGCAGGGTCCCGGGCCCTGGCTGCTGTGTCATGTTCCTCCTCATATATGGGGATGTTATTACAGAAAGCACCAGTGCCTCCATCAGGTGAATGCCAGTGTAATGGGTTACCTGGGTCCTGGGAGAGTGTTAGGCAGGGTCCCGGGCGCTGGCTGCTGTGTCATGTTCCTCATATAATAAGAATTTACTTACCGATAATTCTATTTCTCGGAGTCCGTAGTGGATGCTGGGGTTCCTGAAAGGACCATGGGGAATAGCGGCTCCGCAGGAGACAGGGCACAAAAGTAAAGCTTTTACAGGTCAGGTGGTGTGTACTGGCTCCTCCCCCTATGACCCTCCTCCAGACTCCAGTTAGGTACTGTGCCCGGACGAGCGTACACAATAAGGGAGGATTTTGAATCCCGGGTAAGACTCATACCAGCCACACCAATCACACCGTACAACTTGTGATCTAAACCCAGTTAACAGTATGATAACAGAGGAGCCTCTGAAAGATGGCTTCCTAAACAATAACCCGAATTAGTTAACAATAACTATGTACAAGTATTGCAGATAATCCGCACTTGGGATGGGCGCCCAGCATCCACTACGGACTCCGAGAAATAGAATTATCGGTAAGTAAATTCTTATTTTCTCTATCGTCCTAAGTGGATGCTGGGGTTCCTGAAAGGACCATGGGGATTATACCAAAGCTCCCAAACGGGCGGGAGAGTGCGGATGACTCTGCAGCACCGAATGAGAGAACTCCAGGTCCTCCTTTGCCAGGGTATCAAATTTGTAAAAATTTACAAACGTGTTCTCCCCTGACCACGTAGCTGCTCGGCAGAGTTGTAATGCCGAGACCCCTCGGGCAGCCGCCCAAGATGAGCCCACCTTCCTTGCGGAATGGGCCTTAACAGATTTAGGCTGTGGCAGGCCTGCCACAGAATGTACAAGTTGAATTTTGTTACAAATCCAACGAGCAATCGACTGCTTAGAAGCAGGTGCACCCAACTTGTTGGGTGCATACAGTATAAACAGCGAGTCAGATTTTCTGACTCCAGCCGTCCTTTAAATGTATATTTTTAAGGCTCTGACAACGTCCAACAACTTGGAGTCCTTCAAGTCGTCTGTAGCCGCAGGCACTACAATAGGCTGGTTCAGGTGAAACGCTGATACCACCTTAGGGAGAAAATGCGGACGCGTCCGCAGCTCTGCCCTATGTCGAATGGAAAATTAAATAAGGGCTTTTATAAAACAAAGCCGCCAGTTCAGATACTCTCCCGGCCGAAGCCAGGGCCAGTAACATAGTCACTTTCCATGTGAGATATTTCAAATCCACATTCTTTAGTGGTTCAAACCAATTGGATTTGAGGAAATCTAAAACTACATTTAGATCCCACGGTGCCACCTTAGGCACCACAGGAGGCTGTATATGCAGTACTCCTTTGATAAAAATCTGGACCTCAGGGACTGAGGCCAATTCTTTTTGGAAGAATATTGATAGGGCCGAAATTTGAACCTTAATAGATCCCAATTTGAGACCCATAGACAATCCTGATTGCAGGAAATGTAGGAAAACGACCCAGTTGAAATTCCTCCATCGGAGCACTCCGCTGCTCGCACCACGCAACATATTTTCGCCAAATACGGCGATAATGCTTCGCGGTGACTTCCTTCCTTGCCTTTATCAAGGTAGGAATGACTTCTTCTGGAATGCCTTTTCCTTTTAGGATCTGGCATTCAAACGCCATGCCGTCAAACGCAGCCGCGGTAAGTCTTGAAAAAGACAAGTACCCTGCTGAAGCAGGTCCCTTCTCAGAAGTAGAGGCCACGGATCGTCCGTGACCATCTCTTGAAGTTCCGGGTACCAAGTCCTTCTTGGCCAATCCGGAGCCACTAGTCTTACTCCTCTTTGCCGTATAATCCTCAATACCTTTGGTATGAGAGGCAGAGGAGGAAACACATATACCGACTGGTACACCCAAGGTGTTACCAGCGCGTCCACAGCTATTGCCTGCGGATCTCTTGACCTGGCGCAATACCTGTCCAGTGTTTTGTTGAGGCGAGACGCCATCATGTCCACCATTGGTTTTACCCAACGGTTTAATAGCATGTGGAAAACTTCTGGATGAAGTCCCCACTCTCCCAGGTGAAGGTCGTGTCTGCTGAGGAAGTCTGCTTCCCAGTTGTCCACGCCCGGGATGAATACTGCTGACAGTGCTATCACGTGATTCTCCGCCCAGCGAAGGATCCTGGCAGCTTCTGCCATTGCCCTCCTGCTTCTTGTGCCGCCCTGTCTGTTTACATGGGCGACTGCCGTGATGTTGTCCGACTGGATCAACACCGGTCTTCCTTGAAGCAGAGGTTCCGCCTGGCTTAGAGCATTGTAGATTGCTCTTAGTTCCAGAATGCTTATGTGAAGAGACTTTTTCAGGCTCGACCACACTCCCTGGAAATTTCTTCCCTGTGTGACTGCTCCCCAGCCTCTCAGGCTGGCCTCCGTGGTCACCAGGATCCAATCCTGCATGCCGAATCTGCGGCCCTCCAATAGATGAGCCTCCTGCAACCACCACAGAAGGGATACCCTTGTCCTCGGCGACAGGGTTATCCGCAGGTGCATCTGAAGATGCGACCCTGACCATTTGTCCAACAGATCCCTTTGCATGGAATCTGCCGAAAGGGATTGCTTCGTAAGAAGCTACCATTTTTTCCCAGGACTCTTGTGCATTGATGTACAGACACCTTTCCTGGTTTTAGGAGGTTCCTGACCAGGTCAGATAACTCCTTGGCTTTTTCTTCGGGAAGAAAAACCTTTTTCTGAACTGTGTCCAGAATCATCCCCAGGAACAGCAGACGAGTTGTCGGCATTAATTGGGATTTTGGAATATTCAGAATCCATCCGTGCTGCTTTAGCACCTCTTGAGATAGTGCTAAACCCATCTCTAGCTGTTCTCTGGACCTTGCCCTTATTAGGAGATCGTCCAAGTATGGGATAATTAATACGCCTTTTCTTCGAAGAAGAAATATTATCTCGGCCATTACCTTTGTAAAGACCCGAGGTGCCGTGGACAAACCAAACGGCAGCGTCTGAAACTGATAGTGACAGTTTTGTACAACGAACCTGAGGTACCCCTGGTGTGAGGGGTAATTGGAACGTGGAAATACGCATCCTTGATGTCCAAGGATACCATAAAGTCCCCTTCTTCCAGGTTCGCTATCACTGCTCTGAGTGACTCCATCTTGAACTTGAACTTCTTTATGTACAGGTTCAAGGACTTCAGATTTAGAATAGGCCTTACCGAGCCATCCGGCTTCGGTACCACAAAAAGAGTGGAATAATACCCCTTCCCTTGTTGTAGAAGAGGTACCTTGACTATCACCTGCTGAGAATACAGCTTGTGAATGGCTTCCAAAACCGTCTCCCTTTCTGAGGGGGACGTTGGTAAAGCAGACTTCAGGAAACGGCGAGGTGGCTCTGTCTCTAATTTCAACCTGTACCCCTGAGATATTATCTGCAGGATCCAGGGATTTACCTGCGAGTGAGCCCACTGCGCGCTGTAATTCTTGAGACGACCGCCTACCGCCCCCGAGTCCGCTTGCGAAGCCCCAGCGTCATGCTGAGGCTTTTGTAGAAGCCGGGGAGGGCTTCTGTTCCTGGGAAGGAGCTGCCTGTTGCTGTCTCTTCCCTCGTCCTCTGCCTCGTGGCAGATATGAATAGCCCTTTGCTCTCTTATTTTTAAAGGAACGAAAGGGCTGCGGTTGAAAGGTCGGTGCCTTTTTCAGTTGGGGAGTGACTTGAGGTAGAAAGGTGGATTTCCCGGCCGTAGCCGTGGCCACCAAATCCGATAGACCGACCCCAAATAACTCCTCTACGCATCGCCTGTCCACTGTCGTGTCCATAAAGCTCTTCTGGCCGAAATGGACATAGCACTTACCCGTGATGCCAGTGTGCAGATATCTCTCTGTGCATCACGCATATAAAGAAATGCATCCTTTATTTGTTCCAACGACAGTAAAATATTGTCCCTGTCCAGGGTATCAATATTTTCGATCAGGGACTCTGACCAAACTACCCCAGCACTGCACATCCAGGCAGTCGCAATAGCTGGTCGTAGTATAACACCTGCATGTGTGTATATACCTTTTTGGATATTTTCCATCCTCCTATCTGATGGATCTTTAAGTGCGGCCGTCTCAGGAGAGGGTAACGCCACTTGTTTTGATGAGCGTGTTAGCGCTTTGTCCACCCTAGGAGGTGTTTCCCAGCGCTCCCTAACCTCTGGCGGGAAAGGGTATAAAGCCAATAACTTCTTTGAAATTAGCAGTTTTTTATCGAGGCACCCCACGCTTCATCACACACGTCATTTAATTCTTCTGATTCGGTAAAAACTACTGGTAGTTTTTTCACACCCCACATAATACCCTGTTTAGTGGTACCTGTAGTATCAGCTAAATGTAACATCTCCTTTATTGCCAAAATCATATAACGTGTGGCCCTACTGGAAAATACGGTTGATTCGTCACCTTCACCACCGGAATCAGTGCCTGTGTCTGGGTCTGTGTCGACCGACTGAGGCAAGGGGCGTTTTACAGCCCCTGACGGTGTTTGAGGCGCCTGGACAGGCACTAATTGAGTGTCCGGCCGCCTCATGTCGGCAAACGACTGCTTAAGCGAGTTGACGCTATCCCGTAATTCCACAAATAAAGGCATCCATTCTGGTGTCGACCCCCTAGAAGGTGACATCCTCATATTTGGCAATTGCTCCGCCTCCACACCAATAACGTCCTCATACATGTCGACACACACGTACCGACACACAGCAGACACACAGGGAATGCTCTATACGAAGACAGGACCCACTAGCCCTTTGGGGAGACAGAGGGAGAGTCTGCCAGCACACACCAAAAAGCGCTATATATGACAGGGATAGCCTTATGATTAAGTGCTCCCTTATAGCTGCTTTTATATTAATATATTGCCATTTATTTTGCCCCCCCTCTCTGTTATACCCTGTTTCTGTAGTGCAGTGCAGGGGAGAGACCTGGGAGCCTTCCTGACCAGCGGAGCTGTGACAGAAAATGGCGCCGTGTGCTGAGGAGATAGGCCCCGCCCCTTTTCCGGCGGGCTCGTCTCCCGCTATTTAGTACATTTAGGCAGGGGTAAATATCTCCATATAGCCTCTGGGGCTATATGTGAGGTATTTTTAGCCTTTTTAAAGGTTTTCATTTGCCTCCCAGGGCGCCCCCCCCCCAGCGCCCTGCACCCTCAGTGACTGCCGTGTGAAGTGTGCTGAGAGGAAAATGGCGCACAGCTGCAGTGCTGTGCGCTACCTTAAGAAGACTGCAGGAGTCTTCAGCCGCCGATTCTGGACCTCTTCTTGCTTCAGCATCTGTGAGGGGGCCGGCGGCGTGGCTCCGGTGACCATCCAGGCTGTACCTGTGATCGTCCCTCTGGAGCTTCATGTCCAGTAGCCAAGAAGCCAATCCATCCTGCACGCAGGTGAGTTCACTTCTTCTCCCCTCTGTCCCTCGTTGCAGTGATCCTGTTGCCAGCAGGAATCACTGTAAAATAAAAAACCTAAGCTAAACTCTCTAAGCAGCTCTTTATGAGAGCCACCTAGAATTGCACCCTTCTCGGCCGGGCACAAAAATCTAACTGGAGTCTGGAGGAGGGTCATAGGGGGAGGAGCCAGTACACACCACCTGACCTGTAAAAGCTTTACTTTTGTGCCCTGTCTCCTGCGGAGCCGCTATTCCCCATGGTCCTTTCAGGAACCCCAGCATCCACTTAGGACGATAGAGAAATGGGGACGTTATTACAGAAAGCACCAGTGCCTCCATCAGGTGAATGCCAGTGTAATGGGTTACCTGGGTCCTGGGAGGGTGTTAGGCAGGGTCCCGGGCGCTGGCTGCTGTGTCATGTTCCTCATATATGGGGACGTTATTACAGAAAGCACCAGTGCCTCCATCAGGTGAATGCCAGTGTAATGGGTTACCTGGGTCCTGGGAGAGTGTTAGGCAGGGTCCCGGGCGCTGGCTGCTGTGTCATGTTCCTCATATATGGGGACGTTATTACAGAAAGCACCAGTGCCTCCATCAGGTGAATGCCAGTGTAATGGGTTACCTGGGTCCTGGGAGGGTGTTAGGCAGGGTCCCGGGCGCTGGCTGCTGTGTCATGTTCCTCCTCATATATGGGGACGTTATTACAGAAAGCACCAGTGCCTCCATCAGGTGAATGCCAGTGTAATGGGTTACCTGGGTCCTGGGAGAGTGTTAGGCAGGGTCCCGGGCGCTGGCTGCTGTGTCATGTTCCTCATATATGGGGATGTTATTACAGAAAGCACCAGTGCCTCCATCAGGTGAATGCCAGTGTAATGGGTTACCTGGGTCCTGGGAGGGTGTTAGGCAGGGTCCCGGGCGCTGGCGGCTGTGTCATGTTCCTCATATATGGGGATGTTATTACAGAAAGCACCAGTGCCTCCATCAGGTGAATGCCAGTGTAATGGGTTACCTGGGTCCTGGGAGGGTGTTAGGCAGGGTCCCAGGCGCTGGCGGCTGTGTCATGTTCGTCATATATGGGGATGTTATTACAGAAAGCACCAGTGCCTCCATCAGGTGAATGCCAGTGTAATGGGTTACCTGGGTCCTGGGAGGGTGTTAGGCAGGGTCCCGGGCGCTGTGTCTGTTTCATGTTCCTCCTCATATATGGGGACGTTATTACAGAAAGCACCAGTGCCTCCATCAGGTGAATGCCAGTGTAATGGGTTACCTGGGTCCTGGGAGGGTGTTAGGCAGGGTCCCGGGCGCTGGCTGCTGTGTCATGTTCCTCCTCATATATGGGGATGTTATTACAGAAAGCACCAGTGCCTCCATCAGGTGAATGCCAGTGTAATGGGTTACCTGGGTCCTGGGAGGGTGTTAGGCAGGGTCCCGGGCGCTGGCTGCTGTGTCATGTTCCTCATATATGGGGACGTTATTACAGAAAGCACCAGTGCCTCCATCAGGTTAATGCCAGTGTAATGGGTTACCTGGATCCTGGGAGGGTGTTAGGCAGGGTCCCGGGCGATGGAGGTTGTGTCATGTTCCTCCTCATATATGGGGACGTTATTACAGAAAGCACCAGTTCCTCCATCAGGTGAATGCCAGTGTAATGAGTTACCTGGGTCCTGGGAGGGTGTTAGGCAGGGTCCTGGGCGCTGGCGGCTGTGTCATGTTCCCCCTCATATATGGGGATGTTATTACAGAAAGCACCAGTGCCTCCATCAGGTGAATGCCAGTGTAATGGGTTACCTGGGTCCTGGGAGGGTGTTAGGCAGGGTCCCGGGCGCTGGCGGCTGTGTCATGTTCCTCCTCATATATGGGGATGTTATTACAGAAAGCACCAGTGCCTCCATCAGGTGAATGCCAGTGTAATGGGTTACCTGGGTCCTGGGAGAGTGTTAGGCAGGGTCCCGGGCGCTGGCTGCTGTGTCATGTTCCTCATATATGGGGATGTTATTACAGAAAGCACCAGTGCCTCTATCAGGTGAATGCCAGTGTAATGGGTTACCTGGCTCCTGGGAGAGTGTTAGGCAGGGTCCCGGGCGCTGGCGGCTGTGTCATGTTCCTCCTCATATATGGGGACGTTATTACAGAAAGCACCAGTGCCTCCATCAGGTGAATGCCAGTGTAATGGGTTACCTGGGTCCTGGGAGGGTGTTAGGCAGGGTCCCGGGCGCTGGCGGCTGTGTCATGTTCCTCCTCATATATGGGGACGTTATTACAGAAAGCACCAGTGCCCCCATCAGGTGAATGCCGGTGTAATGGGTTACCTGGGTCCTGGGAGAGTGTTAGGCAGGGTCCCGGGCGCTGGCTGCTGTGTCATGTTCCTCATATATGGGGATGTTATTACAGAAAGCACCAGTGCCTCCATCAGGTGAATGCCGGTGTAATGGGTTACCTGCGTCCTGGGAGAGTGTTAGGCAGGGTCCCGGGCGCTGTCTCTGTGTCATGTTCCTCCTCATATATGGGGACGTTATTACAGAAAGCACCAGTGCCCCCATCAGGTGAATGCCGGTGTAATGGGTTACCTGGGTCCTGGGAGGGTGTTAGGCAGGGTCCCGGGCGCTGGCTGCTGTGTCATGTTCCTCCTCATATATGGGGACGTTATTACAGAAAGCACCAGTGCCTCCATCAGGTGAATGCCGGTGTAATGGGTTACCTGGGTCCTGGGAGGGTGTTAGGCAGGGTCCCGGGCGCTGGCTGCTGTGTCATGTTCCTCCTCATATATGGGGACGTTATTACAGAAAGCACCAGTGCCTCCATCAGGTGAATGCCAGTGTAATGGGTTACCTGGGTCCTGGGAGAGTGTTAGGCAGGGTCCCGGGCGCTGGCTGCTGTGTCATGTTCCTCCTCATATATGGGGACGTTATTACAGAAAGCACCAGTGCCCCCATCAGGTGAATGCCGGTGTAATGGGTTACCTGGGTCCTGGGAGGGTGTTAGGCAGGGTCCCGGGCACTGGCGGCTGTGTCATGTTCCTCATATATGGGGACGTTATTACAGAAAGCACCAGTGCCTCCATCAGGTGAATGCCAGTGTAATGGGTTACCTGGGTCCTGGGAGGGTGTTAGGCAGGGTCCCGGGCACTGGCGGCTGTGTCATGTTCCTCATATATGGGGACGTTATTACAGAAAGCACCAGTGCCTCCATCAGGTGAATGCCAGTGTAATGGGTTACCTGGGTCCTGGGAGGGTGTTAGGCAGGGTCCCGGGCGCTGGCTGCTGTGTCATGTTCCTCATATATGGGGATGTTATTACAGAAAGCACCAGTGCCTCCATCAGGTGAATGCCAGTGTAATGGGTTACCTGGGTCCTGGGAGAGTGTTAGGCAGGGTCCAGGGCGCTGTCTCTGTGTCATGTTCCTCATATATGGGGATGTTATTACAGAAAGCACCAGTGCCTCCATCAGGTGAATGCCAGTGTAATGGGTTACCTGGGTCCTGGGAGAGTGTTAGGCAGGGTCCAGGGCGCTGTCTCTGTGTCATGTTCCTCATATATGGGGATGTTATTACAGAAAGCACCAGTGCCTCCATCAGGTGAATGCCAGTGTAATGGGTTACCTGGGTCCTGGGAGAGTGTTAGGCAGGGTCCCGGGCGCTGGCTGCTGTGTCATGTTCCTCATATATGGGGATGTTATTACAGAAAGCACCAGTGCCTCCATCAGGTGAATGCCAGTGTAATGGGTTACCTGGGTCCTGGGAGGGTGTTAGGCAGGGTCCCGGGCGCTGGCTGCTGTGTCATGTTCCTCCTCATATATGGGGATGTTATTACAGAAAGCACCAGTACCTCCATCAGGTGAATGCCAGTGTAATGGGTTACCTGGGTCCTGGGAGAGTGTTAGGCAGGGTCCCGGGCGCTGGCTCCTGTGTCATGTTCCTCCTCATATATGGGGATGTTATTACAGAAAGCACCAGTGCCCCCATCAGGTGAATGCCGGTGTAATGGGTTACCTGGGTCCTGGGAGAGTGTTAGGCAGGGTCCCGGGCGCTGGCGGCTGTGTCATGTTCCTCCTCATATATGGGGATGTTATTACAGAAAGCACCAGTGCCTCCATCAGGTGAATGCCAGTGTAATGGGTTACCTGGGTCCTGGGAGAGTGTTAGGCAGGGTCCCGGGCGCTGGCGGCTGTGTCATGTTCCTCATATATGGGGATGTTATTACAGAAAGCACCAGTGCCTCCATCAGGTGAATGCCAGTGTAATGGGTTACCTGGGTCCTGGGAGAGTGTTAGGCAGGGTCCCGGGCGCTGGCTGCTGTGTCATGTTCCTCATATATGGGGATGTTATTACAGAAAGCACCAGTGCCTCCATCAGGTGAATGCCGGTGTAATGGGTTACCTGGGTCCTGGGAGAGTGTTAGGCAGGGTCCCGGGCGCTGGCTGCTGTGTCATGTTCCTCCTCATATATGGGGATGTTATTACAGAAAGCACCAGTGCCTCCATCAGGTGAATGCCAGTGTAATGGGTTTCCTGGGTCCTGGGAGAGTGTTAGGGAGGGTCCCGGGCGCTGGCTGCTGTGTCATGTTCCTCCTCATATATGGGGATGTTATTACAGAAAGCACCAGTGCCTCCATCAGGTGAATGCCAGTGTAATGGGTTTCCTGGGTCCTGGGAGAGTGTTAGGGAGGGTCCCGGGCGCTGGCGGCTGTGTCATGTTCCTCCTCATATATGGGGATGTTATTACAGAAAGCACCAGTGCCTCCATCAGGTGAATGCCAGTGTAATGGGTTACCTGGGTCCTGGGAGAGTGTTAGGCAGGGTCCCGGGCGCTGTCTCTGTGTCATGTTCCTCATATATGGGGATGTTATTACAGAAAGCACCAGTGCCTCCATCAGGTGAATGCCAGTGTAATGGGTTACCTGGGTCCTGGGAGAGTGTTAGGCAGGGTCCCGGGCGCTGGCTGCTGTGTCATGTTCCTCATATATGGGGACGTTATTACAGAAAGCACCAGTGCCCCCATCAGGTGAATGCCAGTGTAATGGGTTTCCTGGGTCCTGGGAGAGTGTTAGGCAGGGTCCCGGGCGCTGGCGGCTGTGTCATGTTCCTCATATATGGGGATGTTATTACAGAAAGCACCAGTGCCCCCATCAGGTGAATGCCAGTGTAATGGGTTACCTGGGTCCTGGGAGAGTGTTAGGCAGGGTCCCGGGCACTGGCTGCTGTGTCATGTTCCTCATATATGGGGACATTATTACAGAAAGCACCAGTGCCTCCATCAGGTGAATGCCAGTGTAATGGGTTACCTGGGTCCTGGGAGGGTGTTAGGCAGGGTCCCGGGCGCTGGCGGCTGTGTCATGTTCCTCCTCATATATAGGGACATTATTACAGAAAGCACCAGTGCCCCCATCAGGTGAATGCCAGTGTAATGGGTTACCTGGGTCCTGGGAGGGTGTTAGGCAGGGTCCCGGGCGCTGGCTGCTGTGTCATGTTCCTCCTCATATATGGGGACGTTATTACAGACAGCACCAGTGCCTCCATCAGGTGAATGCCAGTGTAATGGGTTACCTGGGTCCTGGGAGAGTGTTAGGCAGGGTCCAGGGCGCTGGCTGCTGTGTCATGTTCCTCCTCATATATGGGGACGTTATTACAGAAAGCACCAGTGCCCCCATCAGGTGAATGCCAGTGTAATGGGTTACCTGGGTCCTGGACGGGTGTTAGGCAGGGTCCCGGGCGCTGTCTCTGTGTCATGTTCCTCCTCATATATGGGGACGTTATTACAGAAAGCACCAGTGCCTTCATCAAGTGAATGCCGGTGTAATGGGTTACCTGGGTCCTGGGAGGGTGTTAGGCAGGGTCCCAGGCGCTGTCTCTGTGTCATGTTCCTCCTCATATATGGGGACGTTATTACAGAAAGCACCAGTGCCCCCATCAGGTGAATGCCAGTGCAATGGGTTACCTGGGTCCTGGGAGAGTGTTAGGCAGGGTCCCGGGCGCTGGCTCCTGTGTCATGTTCCTCCTCATATATGGGGACGTTATTACAGAAAGCACCAGTGCCTCCATCAGGTGAATGCCGGTGTAATAAGTTACCTGGGACCTGGGAGAGTGTTAGGCAGGGTCCCGGGCGCTGGCGGCTGTGTCATGTTCCTCCTCATATATGGGGATGTTATTACAGAAAGCACCAGTGCCTCCATCAGGTGAATGCCAGTGTAATGGGTTACCTGCGTCCTGGGAGAGTGTTAGGCAGGGTCCCGGGCGCTGGCTGCTGTGTCATGTTCCTCCTCATATATGGGGACGTTATTACAGAAAGCACCAGTGCCTCCATCAGGTGAATGCCAGTGTAATGGGTTACCTGGGTCCTGGGAGAGTGTTAGGCAGGGTCCCGGGCGCTGGCGGCTGTATCATGTTCCTCATATATGGGGACGTTATTACAGAAAGCACCAGTGCCTCCATCAGGTGAATGCCGGTGTAATGGGTTACCTGGGTCCTGGGAGGGTGTTAGGCAGGGTCCCGGGCGCTGGCTGCTGTGTCATGTTCCTCCTCATATATGGGGACGTTATTACAGAAAGCACCAGTGCCTCCATCAGGTGAATGCCAGTGTAATGGGTTACCTGGGTCCTGGGAGAGTGTTAGGCAGGGTCCCGGGCGCTGGCTGCTGTGTCATGTTCCTCCTCATATATGGGGACGTTATTACAGAAAGCACCAGTGCCTCCATCAGGTGAATACCAGTGTAATGGGTTACCTGGGTCCTGGGAGAGTGTTAGGCAGGGTCCCGGGCGCTGGCGGCTGTGTCATGTTCCTCCTCATATATGGGGACGTTCTGGTCACAGTCCTCATTTTGGCTGCTGGGTTTACGGACTGTAAAATACACATAAACAACGTGTGGTCAGCCAGCGGCACTGATAAAGATTTGTGTAATTACAGGTTACTAAGAAGTCATAGGAGTGACCCTGACAGAGGGACAGATCGGTGACCCCGTCTAATTACCCGGCCAGAATGACTCCGCTAATTACCCATCTGGACTTTTCTTCTCTCCACCATGATCCTTTACATTTCCCACACCCTGCAAGGAATCCCCCCATCACCCCATCACAGCAATGACTGCCCCTTCCAGTGTATGCTGAGTGTAGGGGGTAGTGTATGATGTATGCAGGGCACAGGGCAGTGTATGGTGTATGCAGGACACAGTGCAGTGTATGATGTATGCAGGACACAGGACAGTGTATGCAGGACACAGGGCAGTGTATGGTGTATGCAGTAGACAGTGCAATGTATGATGTGTGCAGGACACAGGGCAGTGTATGGTGTATGCAGGACACAGTGCAATGTATGATGTATGCAGGACACAGGGCAGTGTATGGTGTATGCAGGACACAGTGCAATGTATGATGCATGCAGGACACAGTGCAGTATATGGTGTATGCAGGACACAAGGCGGTGTATGATGTATGCAGGGCACAGGGCAGTGTATGGTGTATGCAGGACACAAGGCGGTGTATGATGTATGCAGGGCACAGGGCAGTGTATGGTGTATGCAGGATACTGTGCATTATATGCTGGGTGTAGGACAGTGTATGCAGGACACAGGGCAGTGTATGATGTATGCAGGGCACAGGGCAGTGTATGGTGTATGCAGGACACAAGGCGGTGTATGATGTATGCAGGGCACAGGGCAGTGTATGGTGTATGCAGGATACTGTGCATTATATGCTGGGTGTAGGACAGTGTATGCAGGACACAGGGCAGTGTATGATGTATGCAGGGCACAGGGCAGTGTATGGTGTATGCAGGACACAAGGCGGTGTATGATGTATGCAGGGCACAGGGCAGTGTATGGTGCATGCAGGACACAGGGCAGTGTATGGTGTATGCAGGATACTGTGCATTATATGCTGGGTGTAGGACAGTGTATGCAGGACACAGGGCAGTGTATGATGGGTTTAGGCAGTGTATGCAGGACACAGGGTACTTTATGGAGTTTGCATGCAGGACACATGGCAGTGTATTAGGTATGCAAGACACAGGGCAGTGTATGGTGAATGCAGGACACATGGCAGTGCATGCTGGGTGCAGGGCAGTGTATGACGTATGCAGGACACGGGTTTATATGCTGGGTTTAGGCAGTGTATGCAGAACACAGGGCAGTGTTTGGAGTGTGTATGCAGGACATAGAGCAGTGTATGGTGTATGCAGAACACAGGGCAGTGTATGGTGTATGCAGGACACAGGGCAGTGTATTATGTATGCAGGACACTTGGCAGTGCATGCTGACTGCAGGGCAGTGTAATGGTGTATGCAGGACACATGGCAATGCATGCTGGGTGTAGGGCAGTGTATGGTGTATGCAGGACACAAGGCAGTGTATGATGTATGCAGGACACGGGGCAGTGCATGCTGGGTGTAGGGAAGTGTATGGTGTATACAGGGGAATGTATTGCTTATGAAGGACACAGGGCAGTGTATGCTGGATGCAGGAAACAGAGCAGTGTATGGTGTATGCAGGACACAGGGCAGTGTATGCTGGATGCAGGAAACAGAGCAGTGTATGGTGTATGCAGGACACAGGGAAGTGTATGGTGTATACAGGGAAATGTATTGCTTATGAAGGATACAGGGCAGTGTATGCTGGATACAGAGCAGTGTATTACATATGCAGGACACATGGCAGTGTATGATGTATGCAGGAAAAAATAAGATTTTACTCACCGGTAAATCTATTTCTCGTAGTCCGAAGTGGATGCTGGGGACTCCGTAAGGACCATGGGGAATAGACGGGCTCCGCAGGAGACTGGGCACTCTAAAGAAAGATTTAGTACTACCTGGTGTGCACTGGCTCCTCCCTCTATGCCCCTCCTCCAGACCTCAGTTAAGGAAACTGTGCCCGGAAGAGCTGACAGTACAAGGAAAGGATTTTTGGAATCCAGGGTAAGACTCATACCAGCCACACCAATCACACCGTACAACTTGTGATAACTATACCCAGTTAACAGCATGAACAACAAACGAGCATCACTCAACGGATGCCACATAACATAACCCTTTAGTAAGCAATAACTATATACACGTATTGCAGAAAGTCCGCACTTGGGACGGGCGCCCAGCATCCACTACGGACTACGAGAAATAGATTTACCGGTGAGTAAAATCTTATTTTCTCTAACGTCCTAGTGGATGCTGGGGACTCCGTAAGGACCATGGGGATTATACCAAAGCTCCCAAACGGGCGGGAGAGTGAGGATGACTCTGCAGCACCGAATGGGCAAACACAAGGTCCTCCTCAGCCAGGGTATCAAACTTGTAGAATTTTGCAAATGTGTTTGAACCCGACCAAGTAGCAGCTCGGCAAAGCTGTAATGCCGAGACCCCTCGGGCAGCCGCCCAAGAAGAGCCCACCTTCCTTGCGGAATGGGCTTTCACTGATTTTGGATGCGGCAATCCAGCCGCAGAATGAGCCTGCTGAATCGTGTTACAGATCCAGCGAGCAATAGTTTGCTTTGAAGCAGGAGCACCCAGCTTGTTGGATGCATACAGGATAAACAGCGAGTCAGTTTTCCTGACTCCAGCCGTCCTGGTTACATAAATCTTCAAAGCCCGGACTACGTCAAGCAACTTGGAATCCTCCAAGTCACGAGTAGCCGCAGGCACCACAATAGGTTGGTTCAAATGAAAAGCTGACACCACTTATGGCTGGAATTGCGGACGAGTCCGCAATTCTGCCCTGTCCATATGGAAAACCAAATAGGGGCTTTCACATGACAAAGCCGCCAATTCTGACACACGCCTAGCCGAAGCTAAGGCCAACAGCATGACCACCTTCCACGTGAGATACTTTAGCTCCACGGTTTTAAGTGGCTCAAAGCAGTGGGATTTCAGGAAACCCAACACCACGTTAAGATCCCAAGGTGCCACTGGTGGCACAAAAGGGGGCTGAATATGCAGCACTCCCTTAACAAACGTCTGAACCTCAGGCAGTGTAGCCAGTTCTTTTTGAAAGAAAATGGATAGGGCCGAAATCTGGACCTTTATGGACCCTAATTTTAGGCCCATAGACACTCCTGACTGAAGGAAGTGCAGGAATCGACCCAGCTGGAATTCCTCTGTAGGGGCCGTCCTGGCCTCACACCAAGCAACATATTTTCGCCATATACGGTGATAATGCTTTGCTGTCACATCCTTCCTAGCCTTTATCAGCGTAGGAATAACTTCATCCGGAATGCCTTTTTCCGCTAGGATCCGGCGTTCAACCGCCATGCCGTCAAACGCAGGTAAGTCTTGGAACAGACAGGGCCCTTGTTGCACCAGGTCCTGTCTGAGAGGCAGAGGCCATGGGTCCTCTGTGAGCATTTCTTGCAGTTCCGGGTACCAAGTCCTTCTTGGCCAATCCGGAACAATGAGTATTGTTCTCACTCCTCTTTTTCTTACAATTCTCAGCACCTTTGGTATGAGAGGAAGAGGAGGAAACACATAGACCGACTGGAACACCCATGGTGTTACTAGTGCGTCCACAGCTATCGCCTGAGGGTCCCTTGACCTGGCGCAATACCTTTTTAGCTTTTTGTTGAGGCGGGATGCCATCATGTCTACCTGTGGCAGTTCCCATCGATTTGCAATCTGCGTGAAGACTTCTTGATGAAGTCCCCACTCTCCCGGGTGGAGGTCGTGTCTGCTGAGGAAGTCTGCTTCCCAGTTGTCCACTCCCGGAATGAACACTGCTGACAGTGCTTGTACATGATTCTCCGCCCAACGAAGAATCCTGGTGGCTTCTGCCATTGCCACCCTGCGTCTTGTGCCGCCCTGGCGGTTTACATGGGCCACTGCGGTGATGTTGTTTGACTGAATCAGCACCGGTTGGTTTCGAAGCAGAGGCTCCGCTTGACTCAGGGCGTTGTATATGGCCCTTAGTTCCAGGATATTGATGTGCAGACAAGTCTCCCGACTTGACCACAGCCCTTGGAAGTTTCTTCCCTGAGTGACTGCCCCCCCATCCTCGGAGGCTTGCATCCGTGGTCACCAGGACCCAGTCCTGTATGCCGAACCTGCGGCCTTCGAGGAGGTGAGCACTTTGCAGCCACCACAGAAGAGACACCCTGGCCCTGGGGGACAGGGTGATCAGCCGATGCATCTAAAGATGCGATCCGGACCACTTGTCCAACGGATCCCACTGAAAAATCCTTGCATGGAACCTGCCGAAGGGAATGGCTTCGTATGACGCCACCATCTTTCCCAGGACTCCCGTGCAGTGATGCACCGACACCTGTTTCGGTTTTAGGAGGTCCCTGACCAGAGTCACGAGCTCCTGAGCCTTCTCCGCCGGGAGAAACACCCTTTTCTGATCTGTGTCCAGAATCATGCCCAGGAAGGGCAGACGCGTCGTAGGGATCAGCTGCGACTTTGGAATATTCAGAATCCAGCCGTACTGTTGCAACACTTCCTGAGAGTGTGTTACGCTGATCAGCAACTGCTCCCTGGACCTCGCCTTTATGAGGAGATCGTCCAAGTACGGGATAATTGTAACTCCTTGCTTTCGAAGGAGTACCATCATCTCCGCCATTACCTTGGTAAATATTCTCGGTGCCGTGAACAGGCCAAACGGCAACGTCTGGAATTGGTAATGACAGTCCTGTACCACAAACCTGAGGTACTCCTGATGAGGTGGATAAATGGGGACATGCAAGTAAGCATCCTTGATGTCCAGCGACACCATAAAATCCCCCTCTTCCAGGTTTGCAATGACCGCTCTGAGCGATTCCATTTTGAACTTGAATTACTTCAGATAAATGTTCAGGGATTTTAAATTCAAAATGGGTCTGACCGAACCGTCCGGTTTCGGCACCACAAACATTGTGGAATAGTAGCCCCTTCCCTGTTGAAGAAGGGGAACCTTCACCACCACCTGCTGGAGATATAACTTGTGAATTGCCGCCAACACTACCTCCCTTTCCATGGGAGAAGCCGGCAGGGCCGATTTTAGGTAACGGTGAGGGGGCGTCACTTCGAATTCCAGCTTGTATCCCTGAGACACAATTTGTATAGCCCAAGGATCCACCCGTGAGCGAACCCACTGGTGGCTGAAATTTCGGAGACGCGCCCCCACCGCTCCTGGCTCCGCCAGTGGAGCCCCAGCCTCATACGGTGAATTAAGTGGAGGCCGGGGAGGACTTTTGTTCCTGGGAACTAGCTGCATGGTGCAGCTTCTTTCCTCTACCCCTGCCTCTGGCAAGAAAGGATGCACCTCTGACTTTCTTGCTTTTTTGTGAACGAAAGGACTGCATTTGGTAATACGGTGCTTTCTTTGGCTGTGAGGGAACATATGGCAAAAAATTCGACTTCCCAGCCGTTGCTGTGGAAACCAGGTCCGAGAGACCGTCCCCAAACAATTCCTCACCTTTGTAAGGTAAAACCTCCATGTGTTTTTTAGAGTCGGCATCACCAGTCCACTGCCGAGTCCACAGGACCCTTCTGGCAGAAATCGACATTGCGTTTACTCTAGAGCCCAGTAGGCAAATATCCCTCTGGGCATCCCTCATATATAAGACAGTGTCTTTGATATGTCCCAGGGTCAGTAAAATAGTCTCCCTGTCCAGGGTATCTATCCCCTCAGACAGAGTATCTGTCCATGCTGCTACAGCACTACACATCCAGGCAGAAGCAATTGCTGGCCTCAGTAGAGTACCAGAATGTGTATAAACAGACTTCAGGATAGCTTCCTGCTTTCTATCCGCAGGATCCTTTAGGGCGGCCGTATCCTGTGACGGCAGGGCCACCTTCTTAGATAAGCGTGTCAACGCCTTATCTACCCTAGGGGAGGATTCTCAGCGTAACCTGTCCGTTGGCGGGAAAGGGTACGCCATAAGTAATCTTTTGGAAATCAGCACTTTCCTATCAGGAGAATCCCACGCTTTTTCACATAATTCATTTAATTCATGTGAAGGGGGAAAAGTCACTTCTTGCTTTTTCTCCCCATACATATAAACCCTCTTGTCAGGGACAGGGTTTTCCTCTGATATGTGCAATACCTCCTTCATTGCTATAATCATGTAGCGGATGGCCTTAGTCATTTTAGGCTGCAACTTAGCCTCATCGTCATCGACACTAGAGTCAGAATCCGTGTCGATATCTGTGTCAACCATCTGGGATAGTGGGCGCTTTTGAGACCCTGACGGCCTCTGAGCTGTAGGATCAGACATGGGTTGAGACCCTGACTGTCCCAAGGCTTCAGCTTTATCTAACTTCTTATGCAAGGAGCTTACGTTATCATTTAACACCTTCCACATATCCATCCAATCAGGTGTCGGCGGCGACCCCACATTCATCTGCACTTGTTCTGCCTCCACGTATCCTTCCTCGTCAAACATGTCGACACAAACGTACCGACACACCGCACACACCGAGGGAATGCTCACTTGAGGACAGGACTCCCACAAAGGCTTTTGGGGAGACAGAGAGAGAGTATGCCAGCACACACCGCAGCGCTATATAACCCAGGGATTACACAGTAACTTAGTGTTTACCCAGTAGCTGCTGTTTATGACAATTTGCGCCTAAATTTATGTGCCCCCCCCTCTCTTTTTCACCCTTTTTCTACCTGAATACTGCAGGGGAGAGCCTGGGGAGCTTCCTCTCAGCGGAGCTGTGGAGAGAAAATGGCGCTGGTTAGTGCTGAGGAAGAAGGCCCCGCCCCCTCAGCGGCGGGCTTCTGTCCCGGGTCTGTGTAAATAAAATGGCGGGGGCTCGTACATATATACAGTGCCCGGCTCTATATATGTGTCTTTTTGCCAAGAGGTATCCTAATTGCTGCCCAGGGCGCCCCCTCCTGCGCCCTACACCCTACAGTGACCGGAGTGTGTGAGTAGTGTGGGCGCAATGGCGCACAGCTGCAGTGCTGTGCGCTACCTCATGTGAAGACAGGAGTCTTCTGCCGCCGATTTCGATGTCTTCTTGCTTCTGCCGGCTTCTGTCTTCTGGCTCTGCGAGGGGGACGGCGGCGCGGCTCCGGGAACGGACGACCAAGGTTAAGATCCTGTGTTCGAACCCTCTGGAGCTAATGGTGTCCAGTAGCCTAAGAAGCGCAACCTAGCCGCAGTTAGTAGGTTTGCTTCTCTCCCCTCAGTCCCTCGTAGCAGAGAGTCTGTTGCCAGCAGAAGCTCTCTGAAAATAAAAAACCTAACAAAATACTTTCTTATTAGCAAGCTCAGGAGAGCTCACTAAAATGCACCCTGCTCTGTCCGGGCACAGATTCTAACTGAGGTTTGGAGGAGGGGCATAGAGGGAGGAGCCAGTGCACACCAGGTAGTACTAAATCTTTCTTTAGAGTGCCCAGTCTCCTGCGGAGCCCGTCTATTCCCCATGGTTCTTACGGAGTCCCCAGCATCCACTAGGACGTTAGAGAAAGAGCAGTGTATGGTGTATGCAGGGCACACGTCAGTGTATGGTGTATGCAGGGCACAGGGCAGTGTATGATGTATGCTGGGTGAATGCAGTGTATGGCGTATGCAGGGCACAGGGTGGTGTATGGTGTATGCAGGGCACAGGGTGGTGTATGGTGTATGCAGGACACTGCAGTGTATGATGTATGCTGGGTGCAGGGCAGTGTATGATGTATGCTGGGTGAAGGCAGTGTATAGTGTATGCAGGGCACAGTGCGGTGTATGATGTATGCTGGGTGAATGCAGTGTATGGCGTATGCAGGGCACAGGGTGGTGTATGGTGTATGCAGGACACTGCAGTGTATGATGTATGCTGGGTGCAGGGCAGTGTATGATGTATGCTGGGTGAAGGCAGTGTATAGTGTATGCAGGGCACAGTGCGGTGTATGATGTATGCTGGGTGAAGGCAGTGTATGGCGTATGCAGGGCACAGGGTGGTGTATGGTGTATGCAAGACACTGCAGTGTATGATGTATGCTGGGTGCAGGGCAGTGTATGATGTATGCTGGGTGAAGGCAGTGTATGGTGTATGCAGGGCACAGTGCGGTGTATGATGTATGCTGGGTGAAGGCAGTGTATGGCGTATGCAGGGCACAGGGTGGTGTATGGTGTATGCAAGACTGCAGTGTATGATGTATGCTGGGTGCAGGGCAGTGTATGATGTATGCTGGGTGAAGGCAGTGTATGGTGTATGCAGGGCACAGTGCGGTGTATGATGTATGCTGGGTGAAGGCAGTGTATGGCGTATGCAGGGCACAGGGTGGTGTATGGTGTATGCAAGACTGCAGTGTATGATGTATGCTGGGTGCAGGGCAGTGTATGATGTATGCTGGGTGAAGGCAGTGTATGGTGTATGCAGGGCACAGTGCGGTGTATGATGTATGCTGGGTGAAGGCAGTGTATGGTGTATGCAGGGCACAGTGCGGTGTATGCTGGGTGCAGGGCAGTGTAAGGTGTATGCAGGGCACAGTGCGGTGTATGATGTATGCTGGGTGCAGGGCAGTGTAAGGTGTATGCAGGGCACAGTGCAGTGTATGATGTATGCTGGGTGAAGGCAGTGTATGGTGTATGCAGGGCACAGTGCGGTGTATGATGTATGCTGGGTGAAGGCAGTGTATGGTGTATGCAGGGCACAGTGCGGTGTATGATGTATGCTGGGTGCAGGGCAGTGTAAGGTGTATGCAGGGCACAGTGCAGTGTATGATGTATGCTGGGTGAAGGCAGTTTAAGGTGTATGCAGGGCACAGTGCAGTGTATGATGTATGCTGGGTGAAGGCAGTGTATGGCGTATGCAGGGCACAGGGTGGTGTATGCAGGACACTGCAGTGTATGATGTATGCTGGGTGAAGGCAGTGTATGGCGTATGCAGGGCACAGGGTGGTGTATGCAGGACACTGCAGTGTATGATGTATGCTGGGTGCAGGGCAGTGTATGATGTATGCTGGGTGAAGGCAGTGTATGGTGTATGCAGGGCACAGTGCGGTGTATGATGTATGCTGGGTGAAGGCAGTGTATGGTGTATGCAGGGCACAGTGCGGTGTATGATGTATGCTGGGTGCAGGGCAGTGTAAGGTGTATGCAGGGCACAGTGCAGTGTATGATGTATGCTGGGTGAAGGCAGTGTAAGGTGTATGCAGGGCACAGTGCAGTGTATGATGTATGCTGGGTGAAGGCAGTGTATGGCGTATGCAGGGCACAGGGTGGTGTATGCAGGACACTGCAGTGTATGATGTATGCTTGGTGAAGGCAGTGTATGGTGTATGCAGGGCACAGGGTAGTGTATGATGTATGCAGGGCACAGGGCAGTGTATGGTGTATGCAGGACCCTGGGCAGTATATGCTGGGCATCAGGCATGATATATAAGTTTCCCCGTCAGCCACGCCGCTGTTACCCGTCTCCTGTGCTCTCCCGGACCCTGCCCGGTACCCGGTACCCGCAGCTCTTCCGTTTCCCTGGTGGCCGCCATCAGCGTCTGCGTTTCCTGGGCAACCAGGCGCAATCAATCGATAGTCGCTTCCTGGCTGAGGAGAGCAGAGCGCATCGATGTGAGATCAGCACCATAGACAGCTGCTGTAACTGAGTCATACTTGCCTACCTGACCCTGAGGGAGAAAATGCTCTGTTCCTGGACTTTCCTGGTAATGTATGATTGCCATCACCTGTGGTGAAACCCCTTTCTAATCAATTACCTAGCTCACCACAGGTGATGGCAATCATACATTACCAGGAAAGTCCAGGAACAGAGCATTTTCTCCCTCATGGAGAGGGGCAGGTAGGCAAGTATGATTACTGAGGGCAAGTAGTAACCACTGAGCCAGTCCAGTCTGTACACTGTGTCACCGCCAGTAACCACTGAGCCAGTCTGTACACTGTGTCACTGTCAGTAACCACTAAGCCAGCCTGTACTGTGTCACTGTCAGTAACCACTGAGCCAGTCCAGTCTGTACACTGTGTCACTGTCAGTAACCACTGAGTCAGTCTTTACACTGTGTCACTGTCAGTAACCACTGAGCCAGTCTGTACTGTGTCACTGTCAGTAACCACTGAGCCAGTCCAGTCTGTACACTGTGTCACTGTCAGTAACCACTGAGTCAGTCTTTACACTGTGTCACTGTCAGTAACCACTGAGCCAGTCTGTACTGTGTCACTGTCAGTAACCACTGAGCCAGTCTCTGTACACTGTGTCACCATCAGTGACCACTGAGCCAGTCTGTACTGTGTCACTGTCAGTAACCACTGAGCCAGTCTCTGTACACTGTGTCACCATCAGTGACCACTGAGCCAGTCTGTACAGTGTCACTATCAGTAACCACTGAGCCAGTCTGTACACTGTGTCACCATCAGTAATCACTGAGCCAGTGTGTGTACTGTGTCACTGTCAGTAACCACTGAGCCAGTCTGTACAGTGTGTCACTGTCAGTACCCACTGAGCCAGTCTGTACAGTGTGTCACCGCCAGTAACCACTGTTCCAGTCTGTACACTGTCACCACCAGTAACCACTGAGCCAGTCTGTACACTGTGTCACCACCAGGGTCATCTCAACAGCAGTGTAGGCTCCTGGGCACAGCAATGCACTGGGGCCTCTACCCATCCTCTAGCAGTAGGGGTGGGGGGTGCTATCAGCGGGAGATTTAATGCCCCGCAGGCGGGTGGTAGGGGGGTTCTATCTCCCGCTCAGCATGTAGGACCTGGAGCAGTAATGTCTGCTAATTACTCCTTTACTGCACAGATGGTGGGAGATGGGGCGGGAGGGAGAACTATAGAAGGGGCTTTGGGCTGAATGAAGGGGCCCGCTACATGACTTCCAGGGTGGTAGAGGGTGTTTAATACACAGGGGAGGGGTGGATAGTGGAGTGGGCATAATACTCATTTTCTGGTGGGAGGGCAGCTTGCTTAGCTGCAAATATCTCCAGTTCCCAGAAATAGATCTCTTAGCTATCAATGGGATAACACACTAGAGACTTTCAGGAGATACTGGGAACCTGGGGATCAGAGTTCCGGAGCCAGAGCAATCCACCAACAAAACTATAAAACTGCATCCCAGACGTGTGGAGCTGGAGCAGGGACCGGCTGCTGGAAGGCTGATATCTCTAGTTCTGGGTATAGTACAGACAAGCTGCCAGTGTTCCCTGAAAGGGGAGAGTCCCAGCTTTTGGAGTATACCCTCAGAAACACTATAAGTCAGACACCTGAGATATCCAGCTGGGAAGAGCAATTAACATGGTCAGATGGGGACCACTGTTTGAAGTCAGATATCTCCGGTTCCCCAGGGCCGATTTTCAAAAATCTGGTACCCCTGGAAAAAGGAGACCCTCAGCTATCAGCCTATGGCCCTTATACTCCTGCCCATTGACCCCATACGAAAAGACGGCCCTGGTCACCACCAGTAACTACTGAGCCAGTCTGTACACTGTGTCACCGCCAGTCACCACTAAGACAGTCCACAGGGCGCCACCACTAGCAACCCCTGAGCCAGTCTGTATAGGGCACCACCGCCAGCAACCCCTGAGCCAGTCTGTATAGGGCACCACCGCCAGCAACCCCTGAGCCAGTCTGTATAGGGCACCACCGCCAGCAACCCCTGAGCCAGTCTGTATAGGGCACCACCACCAGTAACTACTGAGCCAGTCTGTACACTGTGTCACCGCCAGTCACCACTAAGACAGTCCACAGGGCGCCACCACTAGCAACCCCTGAGCCAGTCTGTATAGGGCACCACCGCCAGCAACCACTGAGCCAGTCTATATAGGGTGCCGCCACTAGCAACCACTGAGCCAGTCTGTATAGGGCACCACCACCAGCAACCACTGAGCCAGTCTGTATAGGGCACCACCACCAGCAACCACTGAGCCAGTCTATATAGGGTGCCGCCACCAGCAACCACTGAGCCAGTCTGTATAGGGCACCACCGCCAGCAACCACTGAGCCAGTCTATATAGGGTGCCGCCACCAGCAACCACTGAGCCAGTCTGTATAGGGCACCACCGCCAGCAACCACTGAGCCAGTCTATATAGGGCGCCACCACTAGCAACCCCTGAGCCAGTCTGTATAGGGCACCACCGCCAGCAACCACTGAGCCAGTCTATATAGGGTGCCGCCACCAGCAACCACTGAGCCAGTCTGTATAGGGCACCACCGCCAGCAACCACTGAGCCAGTCTATATAGGGTGCCGCCACCAGCAACCACTGAGCCAGTCTGTATAGGGCACCACCGCCAGCAACCACTGAGCCAGTCTATATAGGGCGCCACCACTAGCAACCCCTGAGCCAGTCTGTATAGGGCACCACCGCCAGCAACCACTGAGCCAGTCTATATAGGGTGCCGCCACCAGCAACCACTGAGCCAGTCTGTATAGGGCACCACCGCCAGCAACCACTGAGCCAGTCTATATAGGGTGCCGCCACTAGCAACCCCTGAGCCAGTCTGTATAGGGCACCACCACCAGCAACCACTGAGCCAGTCTATATAGGGTGCCGCCACCAGCAACCACTGAGCCAGTCTGTATAGGGCACCACCGCCAGCAACCACTGAGCCAGTCTATATAGGGTGCCGCCACCAGCAACCACTGAGCCAGTCTGTATAGGGCACCACCGCCAGCAACCACTGAGCCAGTCTATATAGGGTGCCGCCACCAGCAACCACTGAGCCAGTCTGTATAGGGCACCACCGCCAGCAACCACTGAGCCAGTCTCTACAGGGTGCCACCACTAGCCACCACTGAATCAATCTGTACACTGTGCTACCACCACTAACCACTGAGCCAGTCTGTACACTGTGTCACCGCCAGTAACCACTGAGCTTGTCTGTACATGACATCATTGTTAGAAACCAATGATCCAGTCATTACATTGTCACCACCTGTAACTACTGAGCCAGTCTGTACAAGGAGTCACCACCAGTAACCACTAAGCCAGTCTCTACAGGGCATCACCACTAGTAACCCCTGAGCCAGTCTGTACACGGCATCACCACAAGTTACCACTGAGCCAGTCTGTACAGGAGCACACCGCCAATACCCACTGAGCCAGTCTATATAGCGCATACCTGCCAGTAACTAATGAGCCAGTCTGTACAGGGTGTACTGTATACTGTGTTACTACCAGTAACCCCTGAGCCAGTCTGTCACTGCCAGTAACCACTGAGCCAATTTGTACAATGCATCACTGCCTTTAACCACTGAGTCAGCCTGTACACTATGTCACCACAAGTAGCCAGTCTGTACAGGATCACTGCCAGTAACACATGAGCCAGTTTGTACAATGCATCACTGCCTTTAACCACTGAGCCAGGCTGCGCTGGGTATCGCTGCCAGTAATGACTGAGGCAGTCTGTACAGGGCGTCCCTGCCAGTAACCACTGAGCCAGTCTGTACCCACTGTGCCGGTCTGTACTGGGTGTCACTGCCAGTAACCACTGAGCCAGTCTGTACAGAGTGTCACTGCCAGTAACCACTAAGACAGTCTGTACAGAGTGTCACTGCCAGTAACCACTGAGCCAGTCCGTATAGGGTGTCACTGCCTGAACCACTGAGCCAGTCTGTACCCACTGTGACAGTCATATATCTGTATAGGGTGTCACTGTTGCCAGTAACTACTGAGCCAGTCTGTATAGGGTGTCACTGCCAGTAACCACTGAGCCAGTCTGTATAGGGTGTCACTGCCAGTGATCACTGAGACAGTCTGTATAGAGTATCACTGCCAGTAACCACTGAGCCAGTCTGTACAGAGTATCACTGCCAGTAACCACTGAGCCAGTCTGTATAGAGTATCACTGCCAGTAACCACTGAGCCAGTCTGTATAGGGTGCCACTGCCACTGAGTCAGTCTGTACATGAACTCTGCAGAATGTGTGCATGGATAGTAATGGCCAGTGAGGATATGGCGTCTCTTCTGCGTGGGAGAAACGTCCCATGGGGCACCGGCTAAACCCCATATACCCCCACATGCACCATCTGACCCTGTCAGCTCCTGTAGCCCTCACCCATACAGGGTGACATGAGGTGCGTGCAGGGGGCAGGAAGGCGGCTGCATTCTCCTGGTCACAGTGCTGCTGGCTGGGGCCGGTGTGTGTGTGTGACCTACATCTGCCACAGTGTCACAGCTGGAGACACGCAGACCCTCTCTGTGACTGCCAGGCCGCCGCAGGGGGCATTAATCTGGGTGAGAATAATAGGACACCCTCTCACCCTGTGGGATCACAGCAGTACACAGATGTCACTGTGCCAGGAGGGGGGGGGGCGCCACTGCCCGCCTCACAAACCCACCCATGGCTCCGGCTGAGGTGATCACATCTACATCTTGGCAACTGCTGTTACCATGGAAACTGGATGTCTCCGTCACTTATCGCCCCATGTGATCGCTCCCTTCCCTGCGTATTTTCCTGGGATTACATTGTGCCGCTGGCTCATATGTAATAATGTAAGATGATGGGCAGTGAGGTACAGATAACAAATGCCAGTGTATAGGACAGACCACAGGACTGTCACTGGGGGGGGCTGCAGCAAGCCAGGGTCTGGGTAATGCTGACGTTATCCAGGCACTCTCTGGCTGACTAGATTTATGTCTCTCCTAGGGACCTATTTATCAAACAATGGGGCAGATGTATTAACCTGGAGACGGCATAAGGAAGTGATAAACCAGTGATAAGTGCAAGGTGATAAAGGCACCAGCCAATCAGATCCTAACTGTTAATTTACATATTGGAGCTGATTGGCTGGTGCCTTTATCACCTTGCACATATCACTGGTTTATCACTTCCTTATGCCTTCTCCAGGTTAATACATCTGCCCCAATATTTGCGGGATAGCCCCGAAAACACCTAATACCCTTGATATGTTTCCCCCGCATGTACCATGGAGTGACCGCAGCATATATCCCCGTTATTTGTCACAGTCCCCCCATTTCTGATGCAAATGCAGGCCCCCCTTCCCCAGGTTGAGTTTGGTGGATTATCCAGCAATGGTTACCATCAATTGTACCATTGGTGGATATTTAACCTCAACAATGTGAAACTATGTGGGGAACCATCGATGGTTTCACCCCTGCTGTAGTGTGCAATGAGTTACAGGCCAATCAGAGAATGGGGTTGGGATTTTGCAGGTGTCATGGGCAGTGTCTCTGTATCATCGATGGCGGGAAACCATCTGGCTCTCCCCTATTGATGGTAAAAGTAATTACCATTGGTCATAAACCATTGATGATTTCAAATCATCGATGGTCGATGGACATCCCTACTTTGTGCTGCATATCATAATGACAATTGTATTGGTAAGGGTCTGAAGGCTAAAGATCTGCAACTTGTGGCGAGACAATCTAACACCTAGTACAATATGCTGGGACTTGTAGTACAACCATATCCAGAGAACAACATGACCAGGAATTGAACTCCTGACCTCAGTGCTGTGAGGTAGCAGTGCTAACCACTTCACCAACCGTTCTGCTCACTGAAAGCGTTGCTGCCTTACAGTAGTCACCCCACTTTCCCCACCACCAGCTACACTCATTATGCCGCCACCTCTTGCATATTTGACACACCACATAGATTGCAAGCTCATCTGGACAGGGCCATATTAACTTATGGTTTTGTGTGATGTTTGTTGGTAGTATAATCCCCTGCGTAATGGACAATCATAATTCATTGTCTTATTTTTAAGGTAATATGAAGGATATGCCGTAATAGTAAGTATGGGACAGTAACGCCTTAGTGTAACCACTGAGCGTTGTGTGTCGGTGTGTGTCGGGCATATAGCTGAGGCTGAATCACACATTAGCGAGCCAGCCAGGAGAATTTGCAGGCAATGCGTTGGAGCCGGGAGCTGAGAACTGCGTGAGTTGTTCTGAGAGAGCAGACAATGGAATACACAGGACAGGTGCAGCTCCTGTGCAACCACTGAGCACTGTGTGTGTCGGTATGTGTCGGGCGTATAGCTGAGGCTGAATCACACATTAGCGAGCCAGCCAGGAGAATTTGCAGGCAATGCGTTGGAGCCGGGAGCTGAGAGCTGCGTGAGTTGTGCTGAGAGAGCAGACAATGGAATACACAGGACAGATGCAGCTCCTGTGCAACCACTGAGCACTGTGTGTGTCGGTGTGTGTCGGGCATATAGCTGAGGCTGAATCACACATTAGCGAGCCAGCCAGGAGAATTTGCAGGCAATGCGTTGGAGCCGGGAGATGAGAGCTGCGTGAGTTGTGCTGAGAGAGCAGACAATGGAATACACAGGACAGGTGCAGCTCCTGTGCAACCACTGAGCACTGTGTGTGTCGGTATGTGTCGGGCATATAGCTGAGGCTGAATCACACATTAGCGAGCCAGCCAGGAGAATTTGCAGGCAATGCGTTGGAGCCGGGAGATGAGAGCTGCGTGAGTTGTTCTGAGAGAGCAGACAATGGAATACACAGGACAGGTGCAGCTCCTGTGCAACCACTGAGCACTGTGTGTGTCGGTATGTGTCGGGCAGATAGCTGAGGCTGAATCACACTTTAGCGAGCCAGCCAGGAGAATTTGCAGGCAATGCGTTGGAGCCGGGAGCTGAGAGCTGCGTGAGTTGTGCTGAGAGCAGACAATGGAATACATAGGATAGGTGCAGCTCCTGTGCAACCATTGAGCACTGTGTGTGTCGGTATGTGTCGGTGTGTGTCGGGCATATAGCTGAGGCTGAATCACACATTAGCGAGCCAGCCAGGAGAATTTGCAGGCAATGCGCTGGAGCTGAGAGCTGCGTGAGTTGTGCTGAGAGCAGACAATGGAATACATAGGACAGATGCAGCTCCTGTTAAATACATGTCAGGCTGTCGTACCATCTCCCCCACCCCCTTCCCTGCCTCTGGGGTCTCTGCATCATTCATGAAGCTGTGAGCAGCTCTCTCCTCCTCATCCAGATCTGTGCTGCTCCCCCAGCTCTCTCCATCAGCTGCCATGTCAGGGGAGCTGGACTCAGAAGTTCCCCAGATAGACCCGAGGATCCTCATCTTCCTCCTCTATATGGTCATCCTGCAGGAGCTGGTCAGCGGCTGGATGGAGTACAAGAAGCTGGCCTGTAAACCCAAGAAGAACCCAGGTCCTGTCTGGTCCTCCAGGTGAGTCTGAGCTGCTGGGATGCTGATCCGGTGCCTGCAGCAGAGAATCCATCATCAGGGTAAGAGAGGACCTGTCATCTTCCCATAGCATGTGTATTATAGCGTCATACAGCAATGGACCCAATGGTAAAACCATCATGACGAATTAGGAATTGCAAAGGGTTAATCTTCCCAGGGAAGCGAGGGATGGGGGTACGGAGGAGGGAATAGGGCCAGCGTGTTTGGGTGCAAAGTGAAATGTGGCTGGGGGACGGTTCTATGTAATTATATAACATCTAGCAGGGATGGTATCAGGGTGCAATCAGGGGAAGGTGTCTGTTCCTGCACTCACTACATCTCAGGCCACGGTGCAATCAGGGGAAGGTGTCTGTTCCTGCTCTCGCTACATCTCAGGCCACGGTGCAATCAGGGGAAGGTGTCTGATCCTGCACTCACTACATCTCAGGCCACGGTGCAATCAGGGGAAGGTGTCTGTTCCTGCACTCACTACATCTCAGGCCACGGTGCAATCAGGGGAAGGTGTCTGATCCTGCACTCACTACATCTCATTCCACGGTGCAATCAGGGGAAGGTGTCTGATCCTGCTCTCACTACATCTCATGCCACGGTGCAATCAGGGGAAGGTGTCTGTTCCTGCTCTCACTACATCTCAGGCCACAGGGTGCAATCAGGGGAAGGTGTCTGATCCTGCACTCACTACATCTCATTCCACGGTGCAATCAGGGGAAGGTGTCTGTTCCTGCTCTCACTACATCTCATTCCACGGTGCAATCAGGGGAAGGTGTCTGTTCCTGCTCTCACTACATCTCAGGCCATTGTGCAATCAGGGGAAGGTGTCTGTTCCTGCTCTCACTACATCTCAGGCCACAGGGTGCAATCAGGGGAAGGTGTCTGTTCCTGCTCTCACTACATCTCAGGCCACGGTGCAATCAGGGGAAGGTGTCTGTTCCTGCTCTCACTACATCTCATTCCACGGTGCAATCAGGGGAAGGTGTCTGTTCCTGCTCTCACTACATCTCAGGCCACGGTGCAATCAGGGGAAGGTGTCTGATCCTGCACTCACTACATCTCATGCCACGGTGCAATCAGGGGAAGGTGTCTGTTCCTGCTCTCACTACATCTCATTCCACGGTGCAATCAGGGGAAGGTGTCTGTTCCTGCTCTCACTACATCTCAGGCCACAGGGTGCAATCAGGGGAAGGTGTCTGATCCTGCACTCACTACATCTCATGCCACGGTGCAATCAGGGGAAGGTGTCTGTTCCTGCTCTCACTACATCTCAGGCCACAGGGTGCAATCAGGGGAAGGTGTCTGTTCCTGCTCCCACTACATCTCAGGCCACAGGGTGCAATCAGGGGAAGGTGTCTGTTCCTGCTCTCACTACATCTCATTCCACGGTGCAATCAGGGGAAGGTGTCTGTTCCTGCTCTCACTACATCTCAGGCCACAGGGTGCAATCAGGGGAAGGTGTCTGTTCCTGCACTCACTACATCTTATTCCATGGTGCAATCAGGGGAAGGTGTCTGTTCCTGCTCTCGCTACATCTCGGCCCACAGGGTGCAATCAGGTATTGTGGAGAGGAGCAGAGCGCCTGATGCTGTGCGCCCTCCTGCAGCTGTAGCATCCTAAGCTCCCACCTGTGTGGCCTATGCCCAGGGCCGGCTCTGCAGAAGAAGGACAGGAGAGTTAGGTCATAAAGGGGGGACAGCCGCCTACATAACAGTGTTCCCATTCATGTAGGATTATGCTCCGTCAGACCAGCTCATTATAATCTGTCTCCTCTAAGTCTGGAATCAGAACAGATCAATAAACCGTTTAAGGTTTTACACATTCTTTATATAATACAGCGCAGGCAGTCTCCCCCCTCCCCGGGGAACCTCAGGGCACAGTCTCCCCCCTCCCCGGGGAACCTCAGGGCACAGTCTCCCCCCTCCCCGGGGAACCTCAGGGCACAGTCTCCCCCCTCCCCGGGTAACCTCAGGGCACAGTCTCCCCCCTCACCGGGGAACCTCAGGGCACAGTCCCACCTCCCCGGGGAACCTCAGGGCACAGTCTCCCCCCTCCCCGGGGAACCTCAGGGCACAGTCTCCCCCCTCCCCGGGGAACCTCAGGGCACAGTCTCCCCCCTCCCCGGGGAACCTCAGGGCACAGTCTCCCCCCTCACCGGGGAACCTCAGGGCACAGTCTCCCCCCTCCCCGGGTTACCTCAGGGCACAGTCTCCCCTCTCCCCGGGGAACCTCAGGGCACAGTCTCCCCCCTCCCCGGGGAACCTCAGGGCACAGTCTCCCCCCTCCCCGGGGAACCTCAGGGCACAGTCTCCCCCCTCCCCGGGGAACCTCAGGGCACAGTCTCCCCCCTCCCCGGGGAACCTCAGGGCACAGTCTCTCGTCTCTCCGGGGAACCTCAGGGCACAGTCTCCCCCCTCCCCGGGGAACCTCAGGGCACAGTCTCCCCCCTCCCCGGGTTACCTCAGGGCACAGTCTCCCCCCTCCCCGGGGAACCTCAGGGCACAGTCTCCCCCCTCACCGGGGAACCTCAGGGCACAGTCTCCCCCCTCACCGGGGAACCTCAGGGCACAGTCTCCCCCCTCCCCGGGGAACCTCAGGGCACAGTCTCCCCCCTCACCGGGGAACCTCAGGGCACAGTCTCCCCCCTCCCCGGGGAACCTCAGGGCACAGTCTCCCCCCTCCCCGGGTAACCTCAGGTCACAGTCTCCCCCCTCCCCGGGGAACCTCAGGGCACAGTCTCCCCCCTCCCCGGGGAACCTCAGGGCACAGTCTCCCCCCTCCCCGGGGAACCTCAGGGCACAGTCTCCCCTCTCCCCGGGGAACCTCAGGGCACAGTCTCCCCTCTCCGGGGAACCTCAGGGCACAGTCTCCCCCCCTCTCCGGGGAACCTCAGGGCACAGTCTCCCCCCTCCCCGGGGAACCTCAGGGCACAGTCTCCCCCCTCCCCGGGGAACCTCAGGGCACAGTCTCCCCTCTCCCCGGGGAACCTCAGGGCACAGTCTCCCCCCTCTCCCCGGGGAACCTCAGGGCACAGTCTCCCCCCTCCCCGGGGAACCTCAGGGCACAGTCTCCCCCCTCCCCGGGGAACCTCAGGGCACAGTCTCCCCCCTCCCCGGGGAACCTCAGGGCACAGTCTCCCCCCTCTCCGGGGAACCTCAGGGCACAGTCTCCCCCCTCTCTCCGGGGAACCTCAGGGCACAGTCTCCCCCCTCTTCGGGGAACCTCAGGGCACAGTCTCCCCCCTCTTCGGGGAACCTCAGGGCACAGTCTCCCGTCTCCCCGGGGAACCTCAGGGCACAGTCTCCCCCCCCTCTCCGGGGAACCTCAGGGCACAGTCTCCCTCCTCTCTCCGGGGAACCTCAGGGCACAGTCTCCCCCCTCTTCGGGGAACCTCAGGGCACAGTCTCCCGTCTCCCCGGGGAACCTCAGGGCACAGTCTCCCCCCTCTCCGGGGAACCTCAGGGCACAGTCTCCCCCCTCTTCGGGGAACCTCAGGGCACAGTCTCCCGTCTCCCCGGGGAACCTCAGGGCACAGTCTCCCCCCTCTCCGGGGAACCTCAGGGCACAGTCTCCCCCTCCCCGGGGAACCTCAGGGCACAGTCTCCCCCCTCTCCGGGGAACCTCAGGGCACAGTCTCCCCCTCCCCGGGGAACCTCAGGGCATTGTCACCATAAGTCTACATGGGAAATACAGAGTTGGTGTAAGAATTATTACTATATACAGGGGA
The DNA here is from genome assembly GCF_028390025.1 of Pseudophryne corroboree. Lineage (NCBI taxonomy): Eukaryota > Metazoa > Chordata > Amphibia > Anura > Myobatrachidae > Pseudophryne > Pseudophryne corroboree. The sequence continues at coordinate 7,909,269 of NC_086451.1, forward strand.
GATAATGCCTCTTGGTTTCCACGCTGTTTTTTTACTTGTGCAGCAGCGACGCTTGTCATAGAGGGGACAGACCGAGCAGGCGTTCTGACACCTTAAACTTCAAAACAATCAGAATTACCCTCAATTCCGTAGTGTCTCTGAGAGTCCAGGGGATCCGCATGTTGTTTTATTAAGCACATTCTAGGCTGAAAATGGACAAACCCTTTAATCCCATCCATGGATATAACATGGCAGGCCGCTCCCTGCGCCAGGCCCCACCACCTCCAGCTCCAGAACATGAGAGCCGGGCCACGCCGGGAGCAGGCTGGTAGCTGAGCCACTCTGCTTGTATATACATTATAAACAAGTTCAATGAGCAAGGCATGCTGGTGATTGCAGTTCTTCAAGGCTAGCCGAGATAAGATTGCACGTAATGCGGTTAGATGCGGCAGCAAAGGGTGCTGGGAATCATTCTGCGCTGCGTAATACGCATTGTCCCTGGTCGTCAGACAACCTAATGTTGTTTAGGAACCGGTTGGCTTCATTACTTCCAGTATGTGACATTGCCAGCGTCATATTGTGAAGTGGTGGCGAGCCAGGTGGCGCGTTGGATGTGTACCCGTCGTCTCGCAGGCTGTCGGTGTGCACCCGGCATTACTGGAAGCAGGAACAATCTCAACACGAGCGTAAGGCGGAGGGAGGGGGGTGGGGGGAGGCTGGCGCCCGTCTCATTATCATGTCTGTCACTGTCTTACAGTGTGCCCGCTCTCGGTCTAGTCATACCAGTTACTAATCACTTATTTATAATATAAAAGCACAGGAAATAAATACAAAAATTGACAATATAAATGTCAGGGTGGTGCTCACCGCAGGGCAGGATATCATGGGGACTAAGGTCAAAGTGCATACAAGTGGTAGGGGGTGTACGCAGCAGCTGATTGGTGAACACCCCCTGAAGGCGCTGTATGCTGGGCACAGGTTAGGTGGTACATAGCTTCGCTCAGTTGCGTAGAGGGGCGCACAGTCATTTCCTTAATGCCCCCCAATAACAAGTGGGTACGTATGGCTAAGCTATATTGGCCATTCATAAGTCAGACATTTTCCAAACTTGTCAGGTCTTATCTGTCTTGGGGCCTGAGTCAGAGATGGAACGCTAATGCTTTATCCGCTGCGATCCCGTACGCAGTGGATGTGATATAAATACACCGCAGTGGTCGCAGATCCTTCGATAATCCCACTCCCTCAGTAACCCGCCCAGAATGACCGCAGGGCCTGAGACACTGGCGCCATGTTTTCTGCGCAGTTGTAGGTTGTGACACTCCCAGAAAATAGTCGCGACCCACCTGTGTTATTGCAGCCACTCCCTGTTACCTCCCCCAAGCGGTCCCTGACTGTCAATCACTTTAGGAGTAAATCCTCACTGGGAGCGACATCGCTAAGGTACCTTGGGGGTCATTCAGACCTGATCGCACACTAGTTTTTTTGGCTGCGGTGCGATCAGGTCAAAACTGCGCATGCATATGCACCGCAATGTGCAGGCGCATCATACGGGTACAAAGCGGATCCTTGCTGAGCGATGGATTTAACGAAGAAACCATTCACACAGCCGATCGCAAGGAGATTGACAGGAAGAGGGCGCTTGTGGGCGGCAAGTGACCGTTTTCTGGGAGTGTTTGGGAAAACGCAGGCGTGTCCAGGCGTTTGCAGGGCGGGTGTCTGATGTCAATTCCGGGCCCGGACAGTCTGAAGTGATCACAGCGGCTGAGTAAGTTCTGGGCAACTCAGAAACTGCACAAAACATTTTTGTACCGCTCGGCTGCACATGCCATCGCACACTTGCAAAGCGAATATACACTCCCCTATAGGCGGCGACTATCTGATCGCAGCGCTGCAAAAAGCACCTAGCGAGTGATCAGGTCTGAATTAGGCACCTTGTCACGTCCAAGTGCGGCCGTGACACATGTGCAGTCGGATGATAGTCTTGGTACATATTTACAACATCTGGAGTTGTGTCTCCCTTTGTTAATGGGAACTGGACGTAAAATAAAAGGTTATCTTCCACCATTCAGAAAAATATCTCCAAACGTTCAAGATTGTTTTGAAATTGAAATTGTTGAACGTCTGCTCAGTCTGCCCCCTCCTATCACAAGTGTCGTAGGGTATAAGGCAGAGAGTAAGAGCTGGAACCGTGGGTGACCCTCAATGGGGTATAAGGCAGATACGTGATGACACAACTGCGCCACGCCTGGATGGTAGGCACGCTGACAGTCATCTTGCTTTATATATGATCATGTACATTCTGGCATCCGTAGCCACTTTCCCATTTGGTCGCGGCCTCCTACCGTAACCTTATGCTAATGAGAGAATCCGTCCATGCATTTATTACCACCCAGAAACGCCCATGTCGCAGATTTTGTACGCACTAGCAATCTCCCTCCGTGAGGGTATATATAATCCGGCGCAGATCCAAGCTTCCATCTTTGTCGTATACGCAGTGTGCTGAAATCCACAAGATCCGTGCGCTATGCGATTTGCGTGCAGCTCACAATACGGCTCTCTGTGCTTCTTCGGGTTCTTCCTGCTATTATCCCTACTTTTCTTTATCCCTACAGCTACACCAGATCCTCGTCACGCATGGGATTGTCACCGATATCGGTCGGCAGCGCCAGGAAGGATTGCGCCAGAGACTACCGCAAGCCAGGAAGGATTTTCAGGAAAGCCTAATAACTGGAAGTGTAAAACCCTTGTTGGATGGCGGGAATGCTGAGCCACGCCCTGTGGTCTGTAACGCTGGGGAGCGTCCGGGTCTCAGGCCCCGCGCTGGGCTGCCCTGGATGGGATACACCGCAATGTCACAGGACTGGAGATGAATATGAGCGAGGTTTAACTGTATGAGTCGTATGGAGTTTTACAATGCATCCGCTGCCTTACAGTGGAGGTGGCCATTTTGTGGGCTGAACCAATATTCAGTTCCTAGGGAAGTGATTGGCTGAACATTGGTCCATTCCACAATTTACCTGGTGGTTTTTTGTCTTTGTTTTTTGTTTTTAAGAGTCACATTATTTTCTTTTCTGCACGAGACGGAACGTTTTGCGTGAATGCATGAATGCGCGTGACGGGATCTTACAGGGGCCTATCACAGCATGGCATCCTCTCCGTGTTACACAGAACCTTACCTCACCGCCATGTGCAATGTTACCGCGACACATCTTTGTATCCTTAGCATACATGTTTAATGTAGCAACTCTCACCAAATGGAGTACCGCTGTTTACCAAACCCAACAGCCAATGGCCAACCGTGTGATTCCCACGACCTGTAAATACCGACAGGTCTAACGACAGAACATATGGAGACCTCTGCGGACATTTAGCATTTTCCCGCATTGCTTCAGAAACCCATTAGACAGACGGGACTCTGGGGGGCTACGGAAGCCGGTGAGGGGCGGAAGGAGGGGGGGGGGGGGGTAACTCACAAATTATAAGGGGCCATTAAATTATACATTTGTGAAGTATTTGATTTTGTAAATATAAGTAATAAAGTCTTAATGCAGATTTGTCTATCCTTCGTACTTTCCCGGGAGTTGCGGCGGATAGGTACGAAAGGAAGTGAGCGCGACTTCATGGTGACGTTTGCTTCTCCAAGTGGGCGGACACGAATGCATGGCACTTATCACATCATCACGTCATCATTCGTGGTTCACGGTGGTTGGCAGGAGCTGAAGACGTGATTTACAGGGAGAACTGCCTGCGCTCCCGGGAGGTCTCCCCGTAACTCAGGAGTCTCCCGGGCATTGCAGGAGATAATCTAACGTGTAGTCACCAGTATGGCTGGCCACCGACGGGTCTCTATTGGTGTCACCATCAGTGGTTTACATCGATGGCAGGAGCCCGTGGGCAGGAAACCATCGATTGTGTGCACCAGTGGTTCTCAAACTCGGTCCTCAGGACCCCAAACAGCTCACGTTTCCCAGGTCACCTGGCAGGTGCACAGGTGTACTCATTACTCACCGACACGTGTTAAAATATTCACAGGTGGAGCTGATTATTTCACTTTCTGTGAAGAGACCTGGAAAACATGCACTGCTGCAGTATGAGTCTATGTCGTACACCATCGACGACTGTCTCTGACGGCTGGAGAGGTGGGACTCGGCAGGTGGAGGGGTAAGGTTTATACGGTCACATCAGGGGGGCAGAGCTCCGGGAACCTCGTGTAATCGATATTCTACGGTGATTTGAGGGAAAATTAGCCCATGTGTAAAACCAGAGCCTGGGCGTTGGCTACAGGGTCGTCTTGCTTAGAATAATGGGAGAAATGACAGTAAGTACCCACCAAATAACCCGGGGCCCAGAGTCCCCCTCCCAATAGATGACACGGTGGAATAAGCGCTGCCTGTGATAATGTGATTGCAAGCGTCATTACCCAGGCAGCTGCTGCACATGACGGGGCAGGGGGGCGGAGGTGCAGAGCTGGATTATGCATCGGTCACGTGTGATCTCAGGGCGCTGGGCGATGTTTCCCTCCCTCTACAAATCACCAGCCATCTGTTCCCTTCTCTGCCAGCACGAGACCAGGAGCTGTGCCCTACACTGCAGGGGCTACATATTCTCTGTACACCGCTGCGGTATATGTGTGCGCTATATACATAACTGTAAATAAATGAATTGCCTGCATACACTTCATCGGCTCTTATGTTAGTGCGCGTTACACAAAGCGGATGTTTCTGAAAAGCACAGAGATTCTCCAGGCACGCTGCTGTCATCCAGTACACACGCCAGCAACACGCGTGTAAACCAGTAACTAAATGGACCCGGCATCAGCTGAGTCACCTGAACCTCTCCACCAGGGATGGCCACCCACCATCAGTTATTTCAAATCATCGATGTTTTATGGCCGATGAAGAATACTTTTGCCATCGACGGGGGAGAACCAGATGCTTTCCTACCATCGATGGTACAAAACCACCTGATGGTTCCTTTTAAATATTTATTTATTTATTTATTCATTTTTAACAAGGTGTTGGGCCACGGAGCATAGATCCGCCCCCGACACCCAAGAAGCCCGCCCCCAGATTCTGATTGGCCCACGGGTCAGTCAGTGAAGGAACAGGGATGACTATCGGTTAGTGTAACTATCAATTATCATCCATTACATAGTTTACAACCATCGATGGCTGCTTACCATTTTACTATCAATGGAGAACACACCAACGTCCATTCCTACTCTCCACTCACTCCCTTACCTGTCCCTTTCTCCTCCCATCGCCACCCCCTCCCTTCTCTGCCGGGTCTCCCCCTCCTCCTGTCCCCACCCTTTTCCTGCCCCTTCCTCCTTCCATCGCCACCCCCTCCCTTCTCTGCCCGGTCTCCCCCTCCTCATGTCCCCACCCCTTCCCTGCCCCTTCCTCCTTCCATTGCCACCCCTCCCTTCTCTGCCCGGTCTCCCCCTCCTCCTGTCCCCACCCCTTCCCTGCCCCTTCCTCCTTCCATCGCCACCCCCACCCTTCTCTGCCCGGTCTCCCGCTCCTCCTGTCCCCTCCCCTTCCCTGCCCCTTCCTCCTGCCATCGCCACCCCCTCCCTTCTCTGCCGACTCTCCCTCTCCTCCTGTCCCTATCCCTTCCCTGCCCCTTCGTCCTTCCATCGCCACCCCCTCCCTTCTCTGCCCGGTCTCCCCCTCCTCCTGTCCCCTTCCCTGCCCCTTCCTCCTTCCATCGCCACCCCCCTCCCTTTTCTGCCTGGTCTCCCCCTCCTCCTGTCCCCACCCCTTCCCTGCCCCTTCGTCCTTCCATCGCCACCGCCTCCCTTCTCTGCCGGGTCTCCCCCTCCTCCTGTCCCCTCCCCTTCCCTGCCCCTTCCTCCTTCCATCGCCACCCCCTCCCTTTTCTGCCTGGTCTCCCCCTCCTCCTGTCCCCACCCCTTCCCTGCCCCTTCCTCCTTCCATAGCCACCCCCTCCCTTCTCTGCCGGGTCTCCCCCTCCTCCTGTCCCTTTCCTGACCCTTTCTCCTTCCATCGCCACCCCCTCCCTTCTCTGCCCAGTCTTCCCCTCCTCCTGTCCCCACCCCTTCCCTGCCCCTTCCTCCTGCCATCGCCACCCTCTCCCTTCTCTGCCCTGTCTCCCCCTCCTCCTGTCCCCACCCCTTCCTCCTTCCATCGCCACCCCCCTCCCTTCTCTGCCGGGTCTCCCCCTCCTCCTGTCCCCACCCCTTCCTCCTTCCATCGGCACAGCCTCCTTTCTCTGCCCGGTCTCCCCCTCCTCCTGTCCCCACCCCTTCCCTGCCCCTTCCTCCTTCCATCGCCACCGCCTCCCTTCTTTGCCCGGTCTCCCCCTCCTCCTGTCCCCACCCCTTCCCTGCCCCTTCCTCCTTCCATCGCCACCCCCTCCCTTCTCTGCCGGGTCTCCCCCTCCTCCTGTCCCCACCTCTTCCCTACCCCTTCCTTCTTCCATCGCTACCCCCTCCCTTCTCTGCCGGGTCTCCCCCTCCTCCTCTCCCCACCCCTTCCTCCTACCATCTCCACCCAATCCCTTCTCTGCCCAGTCTCCCTCTCCTCCTGTCCCTGCCCCTTCGTCCTTCCATCGCCACCGCCTCCCTTCTCTGCCGGGTCTCCCCCTCCTCCTGTCCCCACCCCTTCCCTGCCCCTTCCATCGCCACCCCCCTCCCTTCTCTGCCAGGTCTCACCCTTCTCCTGTCCCCACCCCTTCCATCGCCACCCCCTCCCTTCTCTGCCGGGTCTCCCCCTCCTCCTGTCCCCACCCCTTCCCTGACCCTTCCTCCTGCCATCGCCACCCCCTCCCTTCTCTGCCCGGTCTCCCCCTCCTCCTGTCCCCACCCCTTCCATCGCCAGCCCCTCCCTTCTCTGCCCGGTCTCCCCCTCCTCCTGTCCCCACCCCTTCCCTGCCCCTTCCTCCTTCCATCGCCACCCCCTCCCTTCTCTGCCCGGTCTCCGCCTCCTCCTGTCCCCACCCCTTCCTCTTGCCATCACCACCCCCTCCCTTCTCTGCTGGGTCTCCCCCTCCTCCTGTCCCCACCCCTTCCTCTTGCCATCGCCACCCCCTCCCTTCTCTGCCGGGTCTCCCCCTCCTCCTGTCCCCACCCCTTCCCTGCCCATTCCTTCTTCCATCGCCACCCCCTCCCTTCTCTGTCGGGTCTCCTCCTCCTCCAATCCCCACCCCTTCCTCTTGCCATCGTCACCCCCTCCTTTCTCCGCCGGGTCTCCCCCTCCTCCTGTCCCCACCCCTTCCCTGCCCCTTCCTCCCATAACATCTTGTGCACTCCTGTACTACATACATTCCGGGCACTAGGACCCAGAGTCTGCAGGGAGGTGCGACCTCTAACCTGATGTGCTGCTACAGCCATTTCTTTTCACTGTAGGGATGGTCATCGCTGTGCTCACATCGATGGTGAAACGGTGAGTGACCATCAATGGTAGCAAACTATACAATGAAGGAACATTGATGGTTTTACCCGCTCATGGTCATCCTTGCTCTTCTATTGACTGGCCTGTGGGCCAATCTGAACCTGGGGGCGGAGCTTCACAGGTGGGTTGTGCGCCATGCTTCTCTACATACTTGATCGCAGCTGAAGGCAGATACACACCCCGAAAACGGTCGTGATATGCCCACATTTCTGCCGCTTCACCCCATTACCTCCCCCAAACGATCCCCTCCTGTCAATCACTCTGCGTTTAATTTCTCAGTGTGAGCGGCATCGCAGAGGCACCTTGGAGCGTGCGCACGGTGATCGCGGAACACGCGCGGTTTGCCGATATTTGTGTGAACATCGGCACTGCGTACAGACATGAATTTTCCCACAATGCCCTATATAGAGAGAACTGTTGTTATACTAAGGTTCTCATACAATAGAATCTGAGGTTTAGTATTGGGTGCGCAAATGAGCAATAGGTTACTGCAGAATTCTTGGGGAAGGGGGCTCAGTATGACACTCCGCAGACCCCAGGCCACACGCAGAGCAGACCCATCATACGTGTTCTGGTTTCCTGTGTACGTCAGCCCCCCTTATTACGGAGCAGGGGGTTCCTGTAACTCCACAGTCCAGATCTGGGCGCTGTGTGCGGCAGTGTGTTACCGCCCATCTGTCTTTATCCCAGCGCTAAGACCTGACAGTACTGTCGCCCTCTGGCTGCACATGGATGAGACCTAGAAGATGCGCAGATTACTGGCGCAGGACACGGTCTCACAGACAGGGAGAGAGGGGCAGAGACGTCTCCATCCAGAGAGCCGGGGAGTGGCGTGCGTTTCCTAGAATGGACTGTCTGTCCTCAGCCCTGAGATCACTCCCTGTGCAGCCGCTGGGCCCATGCACGCTGCGTGATACACAGATTCCCCTGTACCCAGCACAGTCCGAGGGTTACAGAGAGGAGATAACCGTCCTGCGCTGCTGATAACGTCATTATTACACCGAGAGCTTACTGCCCTGAGACTGTTTACAAACTGTACACAAAGGGCCGGACGCTGAGATGAACGCACGCCGGCCCGCAGAGCGAATGTAGGTGGTCATTCCGAGTTGTTCGCTAGCTGCATTCGTTCGCTGTGCAGCGATGAGGCAAAAACACGGCACTTCTGCGCATGCGTATGCGGCACAATGCGCACGGGCGACGTACTATTACAACGAACGTTGTAGTTTCACACAGGGTCTAGCGAAGCTTTTCAGTCGCACTGCTGGCCACAGAGTGATTGACATGAAGTGGGCGTTTCTGGGTGTCAGCTGACCGTTTTCAGGGAGTGTTCGGAAAAACGCAGGCATGCAAGGAAAAACGCAGGCGTGGCTGGGCGAATGCAGGGCGTGTTTGTGACGTCAAATCCGGAACTGAATAGTCTGAAGTGATCGCAAGCGCCGAGTAGGTTTTGAGCTACTCTGAAACTGCACAAAAAAACTTTGCAGCCGCTCTGCGATCCTTTCATTCGCACTTCTGCTAAGCTAAAATACACTCCCAGTGGGCGGCGGCATAGCGTTTGCACGGCTGCTAAAAACTGCTAGCGAGCGATCAACTCGGAATGACCCCCATTGTGCATTGTCACACTGGGGGTTATTCAGATCCCAAAGGTTCTGCGGCAGGAATCGCAAAGTACCGATTATGTGCGCGAAAGGGTACTGCGTCGTAGCACGCAATCCGGCATCTGACTGTCATTGAGTGACCGTCTGCTGCTGTTTGGGGGCAGGGAGGGGATGGCAACGACCTCCGTTTCTCCTAACAGAGGCGTGTCGCCGTTTAGGGGGAGGGAGGAGGCTGGCCAGGGATCTACGTGGTTGCACTGAGATTTCCTGGACTCTGCGACGGGCGGCCTGCGCGGCACCGGGGTTGCTGTGAGCTGCTCGATGGTGAGTGACTGATCCAATGCTGCGTCCGATAACGGAGGTCAGATCGGTACTGCGACAGGAAGCGTCTGCATGAAATAGACGCCTCCTGCTGCATCACCATACAGCACTGCCACACCCACTGTGCACGCTCTAGAACCAAGCGTACACAACTACGGGCGATGAAGTGTAGTGCGCATTTCAGTCGCATCTATGCCTGGGACTGACGAGGCGTACCGTGGCGTTCTCACAAAGCTCTGACACGGGGAGCATCGGTGGACGAGTTGTGCAGAAGCGTAAAGCATGGAGACAGCAGACGGTTGTGCAATGGAGCTGCGCAGAACTTTGCATGTGACGCATGTAGGCATTTACTTCTGTGCATGCAATGCAGCAACTACCGGCAATCTGTATACAGCCCAGCGCCAGACACAATGCGATTATACAGTGACAGCGCCAATCTCTTCCCAGTCCCTCTATTATCAACATGGCAGTCAGGAGCTGATTGGCTGCTACTCTGTCTCTCTCCACTTTATCACTTTATCACTAAGCACCTCCGGCTGTGTCACATGATTGGCGATTTATAAACCGCTGTAATGCCCCTCAGATATCGATAATAATACCCACGGAGGGGCTGATTCTGCATCGGATGCTTTTGCGGCAGCCTGTTTTCTACCTTATAGCACTGACAGTATCTGCCCGTCACCCTGCGGAAGGCCACACCGGCCACCATTTTCCCGGCCAGAGCCGCCATTGTTGGCATTGGGACTTACACGTGAACCCATATGGGATGCAAGAGATACGTCAGACACAGGCGTCCCTTCTCCGCCCGCACACTAATGAACGCGGAGGTCAGGCTACAGGCCTACAACATTCCCACGACTCTCCCAGAAGACGGACCAGTGACGTGTGACCGCATAATCGCCGCACACAGTGCCGGATTACCGAATAGGCAGAGCAGGCACCGGCCTATGGGCCCCACACCTTTTAGGGGCCCCGCGACAACGGATCAAAGTAATATTGATTTGATCTTGAAAGAAAATTACAATCCAGCTCTCTTACATGGGCCCTCATTCCGAGTTGTTCGCTCGCAAGCTGCTTTTAGCAGCATTGCACACGCTAGGCCGCCGCCCGACCTACTCCTAGACTGCGATCACCTCAATCCATTTAGTTCCTGGTTTGACGTCACAAACACGCCCTGCGTTCAGCCAGCCACTCCCAGTTTCTCCAGCCACTCCTGCGTTTTTACCTGACACGCCTGCGTTTTTTAGCACACTCCCTGAAAACGGCCAGTTTCCACCCACTTCCTGTCAATCACACTACGATCACTCGAGCGTTGAAAAAACGTCGCTCGAGCTTGTGTAAATCTACAAAGTTTTGTGTTAAATTACTTAGCGCATGCGCATTTTTGCCGTTTTTTCACTTGATTGCTGCACTGCGAGAATCGGCAGCGAGCAAACAACTCGGAATGACCACCATTGTTTCCAGAAGATAGAAAAACTGTAATAATGTAATGTAATGTAATATACCACTAACAGCGTAAAGTACATGAACCACAGACATCAGATCACATGACAGCTTCCAGGTCGTAGCCGGTTGGCTGGTAAAATGATAAACGTATTAGGAGATTACGTGCGAGGGGGCCGGGTACAGACACCAGAGTCCCCGCACAGCGGCAGTGAGAAGGTAAGTTACATTAACACCTCATTCAGGACAATGGTACGGTCCATCTGTCAGTTACAATATTAAGACCCCTATACACAAGCAATGGATTGTCGCAATTCTCCGATCCCCCGACGCCTGGATTGGGAATTTACCTGATTTGCCGATTCTGACCTAAAAATAATTGGGATCTGCAAATCTGGGATTTTGAACAAGCAGGATTTCCCTGATATCGAATGGCGTAATGGATCAGATCGGAGAATTGGGGACAGCGCCTCGGATGTATGGGCCACAGTAAATATAGATATTGGGGGGGGGGGGGGGGATTTCTCATTTATTTTGTTTTCGTTTGATACGAAGGTAATCCTATATAATAAAAGGCTAGCGCTGCTCCTCACCTCTATAGCGGTGTTTTGAGCGACTGCGGCCACTAGATGGCAACTGACAGAGCAATTCAAGTGTTGCTCTGTTTGGGCGCGCACAGACGCTGGCGCAGACATTACTGCTATATTGTTCTGTCAGTTTGACGACTAGTAATTAGTAGCGTCATATAAATAGCACCGGTACACAAGATAATATACACATTCATTAATGGTAAAGAGATTGGTTGCCCATGACAGCAGGTGGGCGCCAATCCCCCTCTACCAGTTTTTGTAGGCTACAGGGCCGGGCCCCTTACATTCTGATGGCAGCCGTGGTTACACAGGCTATAGAGGAAGTAGTCGCACAGGATACAGCTGGGGCCTAATAGCAATATAAAGAGGAGACTTTGCATTTATACGTCTGGCACAATCACACAAACAAATCTCTAATTGCCCTTTCCAGGGGCTCTGCCAGGTCAGCGTAACCGGATTTCCCCAAGTGCTGAGAGGCACAGAACGTGGCAGCCGCGCCCTCTCTGTAACACACAGCCTGAGCCGATCCTGGAAACTCCACCAGACCTAACGGGCCGGAACCCTTACTCACCAGTACTGCTGAGCCACAGCGGGGCGCTCAGTGAGTAACGCCGGATAAAGTGGCAAGACGCCACTATAGTGTCACACTAAGGATGGGCATTGCAAAATGGCCACCAAGCAGTGTCAGCGTTGCCGGCATTGCAAGCCAGGCATGTAGCCGTCCGGAGGTAACCCTCAATAGGTAGTTAGGGGTCTATGTAGTAAGCCTTGGAGAGAGATAAAGTACCAGCTAATCAGCTCCTAACTGTCATGTTACAAACTGTTATTTCCCTCTTGCGGCTCAGCCGTCTCCTGCAGATGGGAGAAGCCGCACACAGCGGGTCACATGGCTGCTTCCCCATGGCCTGTGGTTGCTGGAGCATGTCAGCGCAGTGTGATAACGCAGCGTCAGCGCTGGGTGCTGTGGTCACTGCAGACAGGAGTCATGACTCCGCAGGTTATGTCACAGTACAGATGTGCGCCGCATGCAGCCGCTGTCAGTCAGAACTGGATCTTTCTGCTGATCTGGCCGTGTCAGAGCGCTGAGTTCATGCTGCTTAGTAAGGGATGAAGGCATCCTGACCGCGGGACGTTGTGCTACATAATAAATAACATTTACATGTATGGCACTACTGGTCCCAGCAGTCTTGTATACCGGATATAACAATCAGCTATTGTCATTGTTGTTCTGTATGTATGGCAGATGCACAGTATCACCTCCCTGTATACTGGATGTAACTCTCACATATTGACATTGTTCTGTATGTATGACATATGCACAGCATCACCTCCCCTGTATACAGGATGTAACGCTCACATATTGTCACTGTTCTGTATATATGACAGATGCACAGTATCCCCTCCCCTGTATACTGTATGTAACTCTCACATATTGACATTGTTCTGTATGTATGACATATGCACAGTATCACCTCCCCTGTATACTGGATGCAACTCTCACATATTGACATTGTTCTGTATGTATGGCAGATGCACAGTATCACCTCCCTGTATACTGCATGTAACTCTCACATATTGACATTGTTCTGTATATATGACAGATGCACAGTATCACCTCCCTGTATACTGGATGCAACTCTCACATATTGACATTGTTCTGTATGTATGACATATGCACAGCATCACCTCCCCTGTATACAGGATGTAACGCTCACATATTGTCACTGTTCTGTATATATGACAGATGCACAGTATCCCCTCCCCTGTATACTGTATGTAACTCTCACATATTGACATTGTTCTGTATGTATGACAGATGCACAGTATCCCCTCCCCTGTATACTGGATGCAACTCTCACATATTGACATTGTTCTGTATGTATGGCAGATGCACAGTATCACCTCCCTGTATACGGAATGTAACTCTCACATTTTGACATTGTTCTGTATATATGACAGATGCACAGTATTACCTCCCCTGTATACTGGATGCAACTCTCGCATATTGACATTGTTCTGTATGTATGACATATGCACAGCATCACCTCCCCTGTATACAGGATGTAACGCTCACATATTGTCACTGTTCTGTATATATGACAGATGCACAGTATCCCCTCCCCTGTATACTGTATGTAACTCTCACATATTGACATTGGTGGTCATTCCGAGTTGTTCGCTCGGTAATTTTCTTCGCATCGCAGTGATTTTCCGCTAATTGCGCATGCGCAATGTTCGCACTGCGATTGCGCCAAGTAAATTTGCTATGCAGTTAGGAATTTTACTCACGGCATTACGAGGTTTTTTCTTCGTTCTGGTAATCGTAATGTGATTGACAGGAAGTGGGTGTTTCTGGGCGGAAACTGGTCGTTTTATGGGCGTGTGTGAAAAAACGCTGCCGTTTCTGGGAAAAACGCGGGAGTGGCTGGAGAAACGGAGGAGTGTCTGGGCGAACGCTGGGTGTGTTTGTGACGTCAAACCAGTAACGACAAGCACTGAACTGATCGCACTGGCAGAGTAAGTCTCGAGCTACTCAGAAACTGCTAAGAAGTGTCTATTCGCAATTCTGCTAATCTTTCGTTCGCAATTCTGCTATGCTAAGATTCACTCCCAGTAGGCGGCGGCTTAGCGTGTGCAAAGCTGCTAAAAGCAGCTAGCGAGCGAACAACTCGGAATGAGGGCCAATGTTCTGTATGTATGACATATGCACAGTATCACCTCCCCTGTATACTGGATGCAACTCTCGCATATTGACATTGTTCTGTATGTATGACATATGCACAGTATCACCTCCCCTGTATACTGTATGTAATTCTCACATATTGACATTGTTCTTTATGCACCATGTAGGGAGCTTTTACCAGCGTTCCCACACCTAGGCTGAAAAGGCAGGGGGCAACCCTAATCATGCGAGCGCTTCGCTGTATGGGGGGGGGGGGGTGACCCTAATCATGCGAGCGCTTCACTGTATGGGGGGGGGGGGTGACCCTAATCATGCGAGCGCTTCGCTGTATGGGGGGGGCGGTGTGACCCTAATCATGCGAGCGCTTCGCTGTATGGGGGGGGGTGGTGACACTAATCATGCGAGCGCATCGCTGTATGGGGGGGGTGACCCTAATCATGCGAGCGCTTCGCTGTATGGGGGGGGTGTGACACTAATCATGCGAGCGCTTCGCTGTATGGGGGGCGGTGTGACCCTAATCATGCGAGCGCTTCGCTGTATGGGGGGGGGTGACACTAATCATGCGAGCGCTTCGCTGTATGGGGGGGTTGTGACCCTAATCATGCGAGCGCTTCGCTGTATGGGGGGGGGTGACCCTAATCATGCGAGCGCTTCGCTGTATGGGGGAGGGGGGTTGTGACCCTAATCATGCGAGCGCTTCGCTGTATGGGGGGGGTTGACACTAATCATGCGAGCGCTTCGCTGTATGGGGGGGGGGTGACCCTAATCATGCGAGCGCTTCGCTGTATGGGGGGGTGACCCTAATTATGCGATCGCTTCGCTGTATGGGGGGGTGACCCTAATTATGCGAGCGCTTTGCTGTATGGGGGGGGGTGACCCGGAATGCGGGGCGGGCTTGCCCTGTGCTGGGCGTCCCGTCGCATATTAGTGTAACGGTTTGTAGTTGTGCAATTTGTCACACATATACAGCCCAGGCTGAATTAATCCATGAACTACACATATATATTGTTTGATAAATAATTGAAATGATCATGAAATAAAGAATGGATACGAGACGCACGTGGGGCATTAGGAACGCTGTACAGGTGACGATACGATAATGAAATCTGCCTCAGGTGAGATAAGTCGCTACCTGACCCCATGCTGAGAGTGACACGCTTAGCACGCTGCGGGGAACATGTAAGTCGCATGCAGCTCCGCACACGCATGTGATTGCCGGCACATTCTACAGCTGTGATGTTACATACGTGCTCCCTGTGCTAACACCCCCAAACGCCCATTTTCCACAAATATTGTTTAACAAATACGCCCCACATATTACCATTTGCGTTTCCATTTCCCCCTCTATAAGGACGTGACGTGGCCTGATATTAGACGGGTGAGACCGCAGGGTCCATACGTCACGTCTGCTAACAGGAGGAACATGGATGACGCATGGGGTGCAGCTAATTGGAAGCAGCAGGCGTTCAGCAATCCTGGAAACCACGGATTTCACAAGAGGGCACAATGCAGGGAGTCTGTCCGTTGTAATGAGACTAATCTGCATGTGGGGCAGATTGCAGCGGTTCCGGCACCGGTTCTGGCGATGCGCTATCACAGTCATGTTTGTGCGCAATGGGCGATTATCATGCAACAGAGCATAACGCTCCAGTGTGCCGCTGCGATCCCGCTCTCAGTGAGGATTTCCTGGAAAAGTGATTGTTAACGGGGAGTTTATGGGGAGTGGTTACAAAAACGCAGACGTGTCATGGCCGTGTTTTCGGGCGTCTCTGCCCTCAGCTGCGAGCTCACACGTGCAAAAACATGGCGCCTGCGTCGCTATTTCTGTGTCCTCTCTGTGTAGCCATATAGGCCAACCCATGTCCTCTATGTTTCTGGTTTTGTATATCGGCTGCGAATGTGTGCGCAATTGTGAATGAGTGTGCGATGGCTCCGGTGGCGTCTCTTCTCATTACCGGGCGGCAGCGTCACTGGCTGACATTAACAGCTCCGCATCAAGTGCATCTGTGTACAGACATGACAATATGTCAGAGTTACATCCAGTATACAGGGAGGTGATACTGTGCATCTGTCATATATACAGAACAGTGACAATATGTGAGAGTTACATCCAGTATACAGGAGAGGTGACACTGTGCATCTGTCATATATACAGAACAGTGACAATATGTGAGAGTTACATCCTGTATACAGGGGAGTTGACACTGTGCATCTGTCATATATACAGAACAGTGACAATATGTGAGAGTTACATCCAGTATACAGGAGAGGTGATACTGTGCATCTGCCATACATACAGGACAATGACCATATGTGAGAGTTACATTCAGTATACAGGGAGGTGACACTGTGCATCTGTCATATATACAGAACAGTGACAATATGTGAGAGTTACATCCAGTATACAGGGACGTGATACTGTGCATCTGCCATACATACAGGACAATGACCATATGTGAGAGTTACATCCAGTATACAGGGAGGTGATACTGTGCATCTGCCATACATACAGGACAATGCCATATGTGAGAGTTACATCCAGTATACAGGAGAGGTGATACTGTGCATCTGCCATACATACAGGACCATGACAATATGTGAGAGTTACATCCAGTATACAGGGAGGTGATACTGTGCATCTGCCATACATACAGGACAATGGCCATATGTGAGAGTTACATCCAGTATACAGGAGAGGTGATACTGTGCATCTGCCATACATACAGAACAATGACAATATGTGAGCATTACATCCAGTATACCGGGGAGGTGATACTGTGCATCTGCTATACATACAGGACAATGACAATATGTGAGAATTACATCCAGTATACAGGGGAGGTGATACTGTGCGTCTGCCATACATACAGGACAATGACCATATGTGACAGTTACACCCAGTATACAGGAGAGGTGATACTGTGCATCTGCCATATATACAGGACAATGCCATATGTGAGAGTTGCATCCAGTATACAGGAGAGGTGATACTGTGCATCTGCCATACATACAGGACAATGACAATATGTGAGAGTTACATCCAGTATACAGGGGAGGTGATACTGTGCATCTGCCATACATACAGGACAATGACCACATGTGAGAGTTACATCCAGTATACAGGGGAGGTGATACTGTGCATCTGCCATACATACAGGACAATGACCACATGTGAGAGTTACATCCAGTATACAGGGGAGGTGATACTGTGTATCTGCCATACATACAGGACACTGCCATATGTGAGAGTTACATCCAGTATACAGGGGAGGTGATACTGTGCATCTGCCATACATACAGAACAATGACAATATGTGAGAGTTACATCCAGTATACAGGAGAGGTGATACTGTGCATATGTCATACATACAGGACAATGACAATATGTGAGAGGTACATCCAATATACGGGAGAGGTGATACTGTGCATCTACCATACATACAGGACAATGACAATATGTGAGAGTTACATCCAGTATACAGGAGAGGTGATACTGTGCATCTGCCATACATACAGGACAATGCCATATGTGAGAGTTACATCCAGTATACAGGGGAGATGACACTGTGCATCTGCCATACATACAGGACAATGACAATATGTGAGAGTTACATTCAATATGCAGGAGAGGTGATACTGTGCATCTGCTATACATACAGGACAATGACAATATGTGAGAGTTACATCCAGTATACAGGAGAGGTGATACTGTGCATCTGCCATACATACAGGACAATGACAATATGTGAGAGTTACATACAGTATACAGGAGAGGTGATATTGTGCATATGTCATACATACAGGACAATGACAATATGTGAGAGGTACATCCAATATACAGGAGAGGTGATATTGTGCATCTGTCATATATACAGAACAGTAACAATATGTGAGAGTTACATACAGTATACAGGAGAGGTGATATTGTGCATATGTCATATATACAGAACAGTGACAATATGTGAGAGTTACATCCAGTATACAGGGAGGTGATACTGTGCATCTGTCATATATACAGAACAGTAACAATATGTGAGAGTTACATCCTGTATACAGGGGAGGTGATATTGTGCATATGTCATATATACAGAACAGTGACAATATGTGAGAGTTACATCCTGTATACAGGGAGGTAATACTGTGCATCTGTCATATATACAGAACAGTGACAATATGTGAAAGTTACATCCAGTATACAGGGGAGGTGATACTGTGCATCTGTCATATATACAGAACAGTGAGAATATGTGAGAGTTACACCCTGTATACAGGGGAGGTGATACTGTGCATCTGTCATATATACAGAACAGTAACAATATGTGAGAGTTACATCCTGTATACAGGGGAGGTGATACTGTGCATCTGTCATATATACAGAACAGTAACAATATGTGAGAGTTACATCCTGTATACAGGGGAGGTGATACTGTGCATCTGTCATATATACAGAATAGTGATAATATGTGAGAGTTACATACAGTATACAGGGAGGTGATACTGTGCATCTGTCATATATACAGAACAATGTCAATATGTGAGAGTTACATCCTGTATACATGGGAGGTGATACTGTGCATCTATCATACATACAGGACAATTACAATATGTGAGAGTTACATCCAGTATACAGGGGAGGTGATACTGTGCATCTGTCATACATACAGAACAATGGGGGTCATTCCGAGTTGTTCGCTCGTTATTTTTTTCTCGCAACGGAGCGATTAGTCGCTAATGCGCATGCGCAATGGGGGTCATTCCGAGTTGTTCGCTCGCAAGCTGCTTTTAGCAGCTTTGCACACGCTAAGCCGCCGCCTACTGGGAGTGAATCTTAGCTTATCAAAATTGCGAACGAAAGATTAGCAGAATTGCGAATAGACACTTCTTAGCAGTTTCTGAGTAGCTCCAGACTTACTCTGCCACTGCGATCAGTTCAGTGTTTGTCGTTCCTGGTTTGACGTCACAAACACACCCAGCGTTCGCCCAGACACTCCTCCGTTTCTCCAGCCACTCCCGCGTTTTTCCCAGAAACGGTAGCGTTTTTTCGCACACACCCATAAAACGGCCAGTTTCCGCCCAGAAACACCCACTTCCTGTCAATCACATTACGATCACCAGAACGAAGAAAAAACCTTGTAATGCCGTGAGTAAAATACCTAACTGCATAGCAAATTTACTTGGCGCAGTCGCACTGCGGACATTGCGCATGCGCATTAGCGACTAATCGCTCCGTTGCAAGAAAAAAATACAGAGCGAACAACTCGGAATGACTCCCAATGTGTGCAGTGTGCAGTGTGTGCAGTGTGCGTAGTGTGTGCAGTGTGTGCAGTGTGTGCAGTGTGTGTAGTGTGTGCAGTGTGCAGTGTGCGTAGTGTGTGCAGTGTGTGCAGTGTGTGCAGTGTGCAATGTGTGGTGTGTGCAGTGTGTGCAGTGTGTGCGGTGTGTGCAGTGTGTGCAGTGTGTGCAGTGTGCAGTGTGTGCAGTGTGTGCGGTGTGTGCAGTGTGTATAGTGTGTGCAGTGTGTGCGGTGTGTGCAGTGTATGTAGTGTGTGCGGTGTGTGTAGTGTGTGCAGTGTATGTAGTGTGTGCGGTGTGTGTAGTGTGTGCGGTGTGTGCAGTGTGTGTAGTGTGTGCAGTGTGTGTAGTGTGTGCAGTGTGTGCAGTGTGTGTAGTGTGTGCGTAGCTCAGTACTTACTCCCCCAGTGAGAAGGAATCAGGCTGATCGGGGCCGTAGCTGACGTCACACACCCGCTTGCACACGCCTGCGTTTTTCCTGACACTCCCAGAAAACGGGCAGTTACCACCCCAAACGTCCTCTTCCTGTCAGTCAGCTTATGAACGGGCGTGCGATCGAAATTTTCGCACCATCCAGTTGCTGTTTGGCGACGCGCCTGCGCATTGTGGTGCATATGCATGCGCAGTAGTTCGATAATCGCCCGCTGTGCGAAAACGCACAGCAGTGATCAGGTCTGAATCGGGCCCACGGTCCCTACGTCGCGGCCGAACACGCGATCTCACATCTCCTGTAATTGCACTGACCACAATGACTGTCTATTAGGAATGAGATCGCCACAACGTCAGCTGATCTGGGATCTCCCGCCGTGTCTGAGAGATGTCACACAATCCACGAGGCGTTCAGATCACCGCAAACAGTGACGAGTAGATTATCTGTCCGGGGAACGACGCAGCGAATGTTCAGCCTCCTCCGCATTCCACATAAAGTCACCGAAAGTAAAGAAAAAATGGAAATCTTAACAAATTGAAACAAAACGTGATGCGCGGGATCATTTTGAATTGAAGTTGGAGCGAATTGCGGCAGAAAGAAATACACGTCTAGAACTGCGACGCTAAATGTCTGTCCGCAAATCTCAGCGTGTAAGAGGTTAGAGGCTATCCCGCACAACGGGGGTAATTCCAAGTTGATCGCAGCAGGAAATTTTTTAGCAGTTGCGCAAAACCATGTGCACTGCAGGGGAGGCAGATATAACATGTGCAGAGAGAGTTAGATTTGGGTGTGGCTGTGGTGAGTTCAATCTGCAATCTAAATTGCAGTGTAAAAATAAAGCAGCCAGTATTTACCCTGCACAGAAACAATATAACCCACCCAAATCTAACTCTCTCTGCACATGTTACATCTGCCCCCCCTGCAGTGCACATGGTTTTGCCCAAATGCTAAAAAATTTCCTGCTGCGATCAACTTGGAATTACCCCCAACGGGCGATCTATTCATCTGTTCTGGGAGCTTTGTAAATACTTACCTGTGAAATTTCGCACCTCTCATCGGCCTAATTTGACCTTAAATGTTCCCGGCTCTACTGTGGTGTATGTATATTGGGTGCAGGGCGTGCAGGGTGTGCTGTGCCCCATATACATGCTGCCGGCAGGCGGATTTGGGGTGATATATCTGGAGACTTTGTAATCTTCTGTACATTTGCCATCTTTCTGAAACTATCACCCAAAAGGGGTCTGGGACTCAGGGTCGACAACAAAAAGGTCGACACATCTTAGGTCAATGCCAATTGGTCGACACACCTTAGGTCGACATGGACAAAAGATCGACATGGACAAAAGGTCGACAGGAATAAGGTCGATATGGAAAAAGGTCGACATGAGTTTTTTATGTTTTTTTTGGTGTCGTTTTCTTCGTAGAGTGACCGGGAACCCCAATTAGTGCACCGCGTCCCCTCGCATGGCGAGCGAACTTCGGGCATGGTGCCTTCGCTTCGCTCGGCACAGATTACCGTTCCAATTGTAGTCCACGTGGATCGTTAAGTATGAAACGGTTCCAAAAAAGAAAAAAATCGTGAAAATCTCATGTCGACCTTTTTTTCCATGCCGACCTTGTTCCTGTCGACCTTTTGTCCATGTCGACCTAAGGTGTGTCAACCAATTGGCGTCGACCTAAGGTGTGTCGACATTTTTGCTGTCGACCTGGAGTCCAGATACCACCCAAAAGATGGCCCCAGTACAAGGCTTAGGGGTGCCAGCTGAACTGTGGGGGGCAACCGCTGCACGCAGGCCCCCAGCCCTGAATGCGCCTACGCTCTACACAAACCCCGGTCACACCACACAGCAGGAGTTATTTACCGTCAGTATCCCAAAAATAGGAATTCACTAATGCAAAAATAATGACCCCAAAATTGTATTGCTTCTGCTTTCCGGCCACGCGAAACACTCGGCGAATA
Organism: Pseudophryne corroboree; assembly: GCF_028390025.1. Classification (NCBI taxonomy): domain Eukaryota; kingdom Metazoa; phylum Chordata; class Amphibia; order Anura; family Myobatrachidae; genus Pseudophryne; species Pseudophryne corroboree. The sequence goes on from NC_086451.1 coordinate 7,930,980, forward strand.
TCGGTCAGCGCTAAATGTCGCCGTGATTCTGCCCATCGCTAAATGTCGCCGTGATTCTGCCCATCGCTAATTTCTGAAAAATAACGTAGCCTTACTGCAAAATAAAGAACATTAGACAACATGTCTGCGTGATCTGTATAATGGTGGTCATTCTGAGTTGATCGCTAGCTGTCGTTGTTCGCAGCGCAGCGATCAGCCTAAAAATGGGCATTTCTGCGCATGTGTATGCACCGCAATGTGCACCGCAATGTGGTTTTGCACAGGTTCTAGCGAAGCTTTCAGTCGCACGGCACAACGCAAGAAGATTGACAGGAAGGGGGCGTTTCTGGGTGTCAACTGACTGTTTTCAGGGAGTGTTTGGAAAAACTCAGGCGTGTCGGGGAAAACGCAGGCGTGGCTGGGCGAACGCTGGGCGAGTGTGTGACGTCAAAAGCCAAACCTCCAACGTTAGAATCAACGCACACAAAGAGTAACTACAGGGCTGGTCTTGTTTTACACAAAATGATTTTGCAGGCGCTCTGCTGGTACAAGCGTTCGCACTTCTGCAAAGCGAAAATACACTCCCCGGTGGGCGGCGACAATGCGTTTGCACGGCTGCTAAAAACTGCTATCGAGTGATCAACTCGGAATGACCCCCATTATGTAACCACGTATCCCTCAGTGATTTTCTACACGCTTATCCGTGCTCTGCGCTATTTCTATTATAAGCGTGCCGCCTTAATGCCACAAATCTGCTGCACCGAGGGGCGCGTTTATCAATAATCGCCTTTGTATTGTGATGTGGGCGCGATATTTGCAGTTATGCCTTCGACATGCGTCACTCTGCGCCCGCAGGGACAGGGGGTCCCTGCCACGTGTTCAGAGTGGTAGCGGGACTCCACACATGCGCGGCGGCCATTGCTGCGGAGGATCCCGGAGGAACTCTCTGCCAGTTACTTTTGCGATCTGTAGTCTATAGGCGACAACGGGATAATGCCATCTTCAGATGGCGTTAGCTGCGGGGACCAAGCTCGGGCACACTTCACATTCTGGCGTCCAGTAAATCTGACGGCATCACATCCCCCATAGAAAGTTAGAAACCCATGAAAATAGGCGTTTTCTGGGGATAGGCGGCAAATATGGAATGATACGTCAGCCCGAGAGAGACAGAGAAACGTGTGGTTTACATCTCTGAGGAAACGTGTGCCCGCCCTCGGCACAAGCTGTCTCTGTTCTCCACATTGTTTAGATGGTAATGAAGACGCCCCTTACCTAAACACACTGTAATCTCATTGTATTGTATGGACAGCTAAGTGCCCCCCCCCCCCCATCCCCCCGACACAAACAGAAACCGGTTATCACTCTGTAACTAGGACATCGCTGTAAGTATATTATGTACATGAGGATATGGGGGGAGTTCAGTGACCTCAATTAGCCAATAGAGGGACTGATTTTTAAACCGATGTTTTTATCAAACTGCATTACTGAAAAGTCTGCTGAAACAGAAGCAAAATATGCGATGGGTCTGTCTATTATGGCTAACGCCATCATCAGCGTTATCTCCGGCGTCAGGCAAACTGACGCTGCAAGCCGCAGGCCCCGTCATCCTACGGGCAGTGTACCCTGATAAATATCCGCGGGAAGAGCAATGCCGGAGAGGGATCTGAAAACCCCTCCCCAGCAGTCTCCCTGCTCCGCCCCCTCCACACGATGATTGGCACATTGATATCACGCCTGCGCGGTGACACGTGTTAGGCGGTGAGTGATCACTTTACTGCAGACCCCTCCTGCCACATAAGGGTCAAGGGGCCCAGTTCAGACCTAACCGTTGTTGTTCGAATTCGCACAGCAGGTGATTATCGAATGACTGTGCGTGCCTATGCACTGCAATGTGCAGGTGCGTCGCCAAACGGCAACAGGATGGTGCAACAATTTCGATCGCAAGGTGATTGACAGGAAGAGGGCGTTTGTGGGTGGTAACTGTCCGCTTTCTGGGAGTGTCAGGAAAAACGCAGGGGTGTCCAAGCGTTTTCAGGGAGGGTGTGTGACGTCAGCTCCGCCCCCATCAGCCTGTGTGTATCGCACGGTAGGAGTAAGTCCTGGGCTGCGCACACACTGGACAAATCATTCGATGGTGAGTGAGTTGTAAACGGATTTGCAGATGTCCGCTGTCTGGCGGAATTTACGCACGGCGTACACATGCATTCGCACACCTGCCCGGGGCGGGTTTTCACTCTCTCTGAGCGGCGTCTCTCTGATCGCAGACCTCTGTAAATTTGCAGCACAGCAGCGACCAGGTCTGAATTATCCCCAGTATCTTCTACACTATCTTATCGCCTCAATACGCATTATCAAGACGATACCACCAACGATAAACATTGTTTTACTCCACATGTAACGACAGCCTCTGTGCCCCCCCGGAGGATCTGGTACTTGTTCTATAACGTAAAGACCGTGCAGGACACATTTACAAACTGCAAAGAGCTGGTTAATAGGGAATGAAAGTCCGAGGGGTAAAGACAGCGCGCGCCGCACAAAGTACAACACACAGAGTCCTGTCTCTTCCAGGAAAAGACTCTAATCAGCGTTTACAGCCCGTATGAGACTGGGCAGCGGCTGCGGCGTTCCGTCTTTATGGCACTGACGTATAACACATAATATTGTGCAACTGCTGGAAACCGAGGAGATCAAATAAAACACCACAGTCACAGTGTGTATCATGCAGGCGCCATTCACCAGATTCACTGTAGCAGCCCTAACGCAGAACGCCTGCGCACAACCTCACGCGTTTCACATTACACCCGACGCGAGTATTGCAGGAACAGGATCACTGCGCTACATATTCTGTTGGGATATTTCTTCCTGGTATATGCAGCCAAGCTGTCCCCCGATTGATATATAGAGGGGATAAGATGCCATATTTATAATGGACGATAAGCCCTTTTATCAAGGACTTCTCCCTATTTACTAAAGGGTGAAAGCCTATCTAAGAAGAATCATGGCGGTACACGTACTGCCGCAATTCTCCATCTCAGACATTGAGGGGGGAGGTCACCAAATACATGTTTCAGCTCATTAAATAAACCAAATCCCGGATTGATTTATATTTTATATATATATATATATATATATATATATATATATCTCTATATCACTATCGCAGCTCAGCTGAGTATGGCTGAGTATGGCTGAGTACGTCTGGGTATGGCTGAGTATGTCTGGGTATGGCTGAGTATGTCTGGGTATGGCTGAGTATGTCTGAGTATGGCTGAGTACGGCTGAGTACGGCTGAGTATGTCTGAGTATGGCTGAGTATGACTGAGTATGTCTGGGTATGGCTGAGTATGGCTGAGTATGTCTGGGTATGTCTGAGTATGGCTGAGTACGTCTGAGTATGGCTGAGTATGTCTGAGTATGGCTGAGTATGTCTGGGTATGGCTGAGTATGTCTGAGTATGTCTGAGTACGCCTGAGTATATCTGAGTACGTCTGAGTATGGCTGAGCACGTCTGGGTATGGCTGAGTATGTCTGGGTATGGCTGAGTATGGTGGCTATGGCATGGTTTGGCAGGTATGACTGGGTATAGCTGAGTATGGTGGCTATGGCATGGTTTGGCAGGTATGACTGGGTATAGCTGAGTATGGTGCCTATGGCATGGGTTGGCAGGTATGGCTGGGTATAGCTGGGTATGGTGGCTATGGCATGGTTTGGCAGGTATAGCTGAGTATGGTGGCTATGGCTGAGTATGGCTGAGTATGTCTGAGTATGGTTGAGTACGGCTGAGTATGTCTGAGTATGGCTGAGTATGTCTGGGTATGGCTGAGTATGTCTGAGTATGTCTGGGTATGACTGAGTATGTCTGAGTATGGCTGAGTACGTCTGAGTATGGCTGAGTATGGCTGAGTACGTCTGAGTATGGCTGAGTATGGCTGAGTTTGTCTGAGTACGTCTGAGTATGGCTGAGTACGTCTGAGTATGGCTGAGTATGTCTGGGTATGGCTGAGTATGTCTGAGTATGTCTGAGTATGTCTGGGTATGGCTGAGTATGGCTGAGTATGTCTGGGTATGGCTGAGTATGTCTGAGTATGGCTGAGTATGTCTGGGTATGGCTGAGTATGTCTGTGTATGGCTGAGTACATCTGGGTATGGCTGAGTATGGCTGAGTATGTCTGGGTATGGCTGAGTATGTCTGGGTATGGCTGAGTATGGCTGAGTATGTCTGGGTATGGCTGAGTATGTCTGAGTATGGCTGATTATGTCTGGGTATGGCTGAGTACGTCTGGGTATGGCTGAGTATGTCTGGGTATGGCTGAGTACGTCTGGGTATGGCTGAGTATGTCTGAGTATGTCTGGGTATGGCTGAGTATGTCTGGGTATGGCTGAGTATGTCTGGGTATGGATGAGTATGTCTGGGTATGGCTGAGTATGTCTGGGTATGGCGGAGTATGGCTGAGAATGTCTGGGTATGGCTGAGTATGGCTGAGTATGTCTGGGCAGGGTGCCTATGGCTTGATTTGGCAGGTATGGCTGGGTATAAGTATGGTGGCTATGGCATGGTTTGGCAGGTATGACTGGGTATAGCTGAGTATGGTGCCTATGGCATGGTTTGGCAGGTATGGCTGGGTATAGCTGAGTATGGTGGCTATGGCATGGTTTGGCAGGTATGGCTGGGTATAGCTGAGTATCGTGGCTATGGCATGGTTTGGCGGGTATGGCTGGGTATGGTGGCTAGGGCATGGTTTGGCGGGTATGGCTGGGTATAGCTGAGTATGTCTGAGTATGGTTGAGTACGGCTGAGTATGTCTGAGTATGTCTGAGTATGGCTGAGTATGTCTGGGTATGGCTGAGTATGTCTGAGTATGTCTGGGTATGACTGAGTATGTCTGAGTATGGCTGAGTACGTCTGAGTATGGCTGAGTATGGCTGAGTACGTCTGAGTATGGCTGAGTATGGCTGAGTTTGTCTGAGTATGGCTGAGTTTGTCTGAGTATGTCTGAGTATGGCTGAGTATGTCTGGGTATGGCTGAGTATGTCTGAGTATGTCTGGGTATGGCTGAGTATGGCTGAGTATGTCTGGGTATGGCTGAGTATGTCTGAGTATGGCTGAGTATGTCTGGGTATGGCTGAGTATGTCTGGGTATGGCTGAGTACATCTGGGTATGGCTGAGTATGGCTGAGTATGTCTGGGTATGGCTGAGTATGTCTGGGTATGGCTGAGTATGGCTGAGTATGTCTGGGTATGGCTGAGTATGTCTGAGTATGGCTGATTATGTCTGGGTATGGCTGAGTACGTCTGGGTATGGCTGAGTATGTCTGGGTATGGCTGAGTACGTCTGGGTATGGCTGAGTATGTCTGAGTATGGCTGAGTATGTCTGGGTATGGCTGAGTATGTCTGGGTATGGCTGAGTATGTCTGGGTATGGATGAGTATGTCTGGGTATGGCTGGGTATGGCTGAGTATGTCTGGGTATGGCGGAGTATGGCTGAGAATGTCTGGGTATGGCTGAGTATGGCTGAGTATGTCTGGGTAGGGTGCCTATGGCATGATTTGGCAGGTATGGCTGGGTATAAGTATGGTGGCTATGGCATGGTTTGGCAGGTATGACTGGGTATAGCTGAGTATGGTGCCTATGGCATGGTTTGGCAGGTATGGCTGGGTATAGCTGGGTATGGTGGCTATGGCATGGTTTGGCAGGTATGGCTGGGTATAGCTGAGTATGGTGGCTATGGCATGGTTTGGCAGGTATGGCTGGGTATAGCTGAGTATCGTGGCTATGGCATGGTTTGGCGGGTATGGCTGGGTATGGCTGAGTATGGTGGCTAGGGCATGGTTTGGCGGGTAAAGCTAGGTATAGCTGAGTATGGTGGCTATGGCATGGTTTGGCGGGTATGGCTGGGTATAGCTGAGTATGGTGGCTATGGCATGGTTTGGCGGGTATGGCTGGGTATAGCTGAGTATGGTGGCTATGACATGGTTTGGCAGGTATGGTTGGGTATAGCCGAGTATGGTGGCTATGGCATGGTTTGGCGGGTATGGCTGGGTATAGCTGAGAATGGTGGCTATGGCATGGTTTGGCAGGTATGGCTGGGTATATCTGAGTATGGTGGCTATGGCATGGCTATGGCATGGTTTGGCAGGTATGGCTGGGTATAGCTGAGTATGGTGGCTATGGCATGGTTTGGCAGGTATGGCTGGGTATAGCTGAATATGGTGGCTATGGCATGGTTTTGCGGGTATGGCATGGTATAGCTGAGTATGGTGGCTATGGCATGGTTTGGCAGGTATGGCTGGGTATAGCTGAGTATGGTGGCTATGGCATGGTTTGGCACATATGGCTGGGTATAGCTGAGTATGGTGGCTATGGCATGGTGTGGCAGGTATGGCTGGGTATAGCTCAGCTGCCTCAGTTTCAGTTATAGTAAATAACGACAAATGATTTTCCATCACAGGGGCTATCCAATTAGCAGTGCTAATGCAATCCGCGGCTAAAGTTATCACTCCTATCTCCCACAAAAATGCTTATCACCAACTGCGCGCTTACATTTTTTTTGTACCTATCCTATTCCAAAATGGCGAAATCGGGATTCGCGCAATAATTGTAGCTGCAAAATCAAAAGATAAGTAAAGGAGAAAATGGGGAAATCTACCTGTATCCCTAAGAAAGCCAATCTAATATAAGAATCATTATAGAAGTCTATCACCGGCCACAATACAACTATTTGGTGTCATTCAATTGCGTCATGCATTTTTTTTTTATGTGAAAAAAGACAGACAGCTGTTTTACCCCCCAGAAATATAAATGCTGTCATTAAATTTGGGGTACAAATAAATGGGTATAAGTATATATGTGGGTATACAGTAAGTATATATGTGGGTTGTTTTAGGGGACCTTAAAAAAACGTGGAAACAGAACGATTACTCCCACCTGGAAGTCTGAAAACACCTGTCCCACTCATAAAGCCCCCAATATACCTGTCGCACGCCTTGTACCCCAATTTCCATCACTTCGCATTTTTTGATCCCAGAAACGACCGGTCATTATCGGGCAATTAAAACTAAAAATAAAACTTTTCACAGCTAATTGGATACCGCGATATCGCAGCTAATAGGCTCCGCCTCACAGTACGAAGCAGCGATAGGATCCATCTGTTCTCACCGCACAGGAATACATGGACCCGCTACTGTATCTGTCACCATGACAATGATATATCTGGCCCTGTGATGTCACTGGCTGAGACCCCCTCATACGCAGCGTGGCGCCAGGTACAGCTCTGCACGTCAGGCCTGGCAGCTGTTACTGTAGGTTGCTGAACCGGGTGTGGTATGTAAGGTCGACAGTAAGTAGGTTGTCAATGTTTGGGTCGACCACTGTTGGTCGACGGTAAGTAGGTCGACAGGGATGCTAGGTCGACAGGGTCTTTAGGTCGACATGGTCTAGGTCGACAGGTCAAAAGGTTGACATGAGTTTTTTATGTTTTTTTGTGTCATTTTCTCCGTAGAGTGACCGGGAACCCCAATTAGTGCACCGTGTCCCCTCACGTGGCTCGCTACACTCGCACAGGTTACCGTTCCCAGTTGTAGTCCACGTGGACTACCTTACCCAAAGCATGGCCAGCACAGGGGCACAGCTACAGCCGCCCAGCACAGGGGCACAGCTACAGCCGCAGAGCACAGGGGCACAGCTACAGCCGCAGAGCACAGGGGCACAGCTACAGCCGCAGAGCACAGGGGCACAGCTACAGCCGCACAGTACAGGGGCACAGCTACAGCCGCACAGCACAGGGGCACAGCTACAGCCGCACAGCACAGGGGCACAGCTACAGCCGCACAGCACAGGGGCACAGCTACAGCCGCACAGCACAGGGGCACAGCTACAGCCGCAGAGCACAGGGGCACAGCTACAGCCGCACAGCACAGGGGCACAGCTACAGCCGCAGAGCACAGGGGCACAGCTACAGCCGCACAGCACAGGGGCACAGCACAGGGGCACAGCTACAGCCGCAGAGCACAGGGGCACAGCTACAGCCGCACAGTACAGGGGCACAGCTACAGCCGCAGAGCACAGGGGCACAGCTACAGCCGCAGAGCACAGGGGCACAGCTACAGCCGCACAGCACAGGGGCACAGCTACAGCCGCACAGCACAGGGGCACAGCTACAGCCGCAGAGCACAGGGGCACAGCTACAGCCGCAGAGCACAGGGGCACAGCTACAGCCGCACAGCACAGGGGCACAGCTACAGCGGCAGAGCACAGGGGCACAGCTACAGCCGCAGAGCACAGGGGCACAGCTACAGCCGCAGAGCACAGGGGCACAGCTACAGCCGCACAGCACAGGGGCACAGCTACAGCCGCAGAGCACAGGGGCACAGCTACAGCCGCAGAGCACAGGGGCACAGCTACAGCCGCACAGCACAGGGGCACAGCTACAGCCGCACAGCACAGGGGCACAGCTACAGCCGCAGAGCACAGGGGCACAGCTACAGCCGCACAGCACAGGGGCACAGCTACAGCCGCAGAGCACAGGGGCACAGCTACAGCCGCACAGCACAGGGGCACAGCTACAGCCGCACAGCACAGGGGCACAGCTACAGCCGCAGAGCACAGGGGCACAGCTACAGCCGCACAGCACAGGGGCACAGCTACAGCCGCAGAGCACAGGGGCACAGCTACAGCCGCACAGCACAGGGGCACAGCTACAGCCGCAGAGCACAGGGGCACAGCTACAGCCGCAGAGCACAGGGGCACAGCTACAGCCACAGAGCACAGGGGCACAGCTACAGCCGCACAGCACAGGGGCACAGCTACAGCCGCAGAGCACAGGGGCACAGCTACAGCCGCAGAGCACAGGGGAACAGCTACAGCCGCCCAGCACAGGGGCACAGCTACAGCCGCAGAGCACAGGGGCACAGCTACAGCCGCACAGCACAGGGGCACAGCTACAGCCGCAGAGCACAGGGGCACAGCTACAGCCGCAGAGCACAGGGGAACAGCTACAGCCGCACAGCACAGGGGCACAGCTACAGCCGCAGAGCACAGGGGCACAGCTACAGCCGCAGAGCACAGGGGCACAACTACAGCCGCAGAGCACAGGGTCACAGTACAGGGGCACAACTACAGCCGCAGAGCACAGGGGCACAGCTACAGCCGCACAGCACAGGGGCACAGCTACAGCCGCACAGCACAGGGGCACAGCTACAGCCGCAGAGCACAGGGGCACAGCTACAGCCGCAGAGCACAGGGGCACAGCTACAGCCGCACAGTACAGGGGCACAGCTACAGCCGCAGAGCACAGGGGCACAGCTACAGCCGAACAGCACAGGGGCACAGCTACAGCCGCCCAGCACAGGGGCACAGCTACAGCCGCAGAGCACAGGGGAACAGCTACAGCCGCAGAGCACAGGGGCACAGCTACAGCCGAACAGCACAGGGGCACAGCTACAGCCGCAGAGCACAGAGGCACAGCTACAGCCGCAGAGCACAGGGGCACAGCTACAGCCGCAGAGCACAGGGGCACAGCTACAGCCGCAGAGCACAGGGGCACAGCTACAGCCGCACAGCACAGGGGCACAGCTACAGCCGCACAGCACAGGGGCACAGCTACAGCCGCAGAGCACAGGGGCACAGCTACAGCCGCAGAGCACAGGGGCACAGCTACAGCCGCACAGCACAGGGGCACAGCTACAGCCGCAGAGCACAGGGGAACAGCTACAGCCGCACAGCACAGGGGCACAGCTACAGCCGCACAGCACAGGGGCACAGCTACAGCCGCAGAGCACAGGGGCACAGCTACAGCCGCACAGCACAGGGGCACAGCTACAGCCGCAGAGCACAGGGGCACAGCTACAGCCGCAGAGCACAGGGGCACAGCTACAGCCGCAGAGCACAGGGGCACAGCTACAGCCGCACAGCACAGGGGCACAGCTACAGCCGCACAGCACAGGGGCACAGCTACAGCCGCAGAGCACAGGGGAACAGCTACAGCCGCACAGCACAGGGGCACAGCTACAGCCGCACAGCACAGGGGCACAGCTACAGCCGCAGAGCACAGGGGCACAGCTACAGCCGCACAGCACAGGGGCACAGCTACAGCCGCAGAGCACAGGGGAACAGCTACAGCCGCAGAGCACAGGGGAACAGCTACAGCCGCAGAGCTCAGGGGCACAGCACAGGGGCACAGCTACAGCCGCAGAGCACAGGGGAACAGCTACAGCCGCAGAGCACAGGGGCACTGCACAGGAGCACAGCTACAGCACAGGGGCACAGCTACAGCCGCAGAGCACAGGGGCACAGCTACAGCCGCAGAGCACAGGGGCACAACTACAGCCGCAGAGCACAGGGGCACAGCTACAGCCGCAGAGCACAGGGGCACAACTACAGCCGCAGAGCACAGGGGCACAGCTACAGCCGCAGAGCACAGGGGCACAACTACAGCCGCAGAGCACAGGGGCACAGTACAGGGGCACAGCTACAGCCGCACAGCACAGGGGCACAGCACAGGGGCACAGCTACAGCCGCACAGCTCAGGGGCACAACTACAGCCGCAGAGCACAGGGGCACAGCTACAGCCGCAGAGCACAGGGGCACAGCTACAGCCGCACAGCAGAGGGTCCCAGCTACAGCCGCACAGCACAGGGGCACAGCTACAGCCGCAGAGCACAGGGACAAAGCTACAGCCGCAGAGCACAGGGGAACAGCTACAGCCGCAGAGCACAGGGGCACTGCACAGGAGCACAGCTACAGCACAGGGGCACAGCTACAGCCGCAGAGCACAGGGGCACAGCTACAGCCGCAGAGCACAGGGGCACAGCTACAGCCGCACAGCACAGGGGCACAGCTACAGCCGCACAGCACAGGGGCACAGCTACAGCCGCAGAGCACAGGGGCACAGCTACAGCCGCAGAGCACAGGGGCACAGCTACAGCCGCACAGCACAGGGGCACAGCTACAGCCGCACAGCACAGGGGCACAGCTACAGCCGCAGAGCACAGGGGCACAGCTACAGCCGCACAGCACAGGGGCACAGCTACAGCCGCAGAGCACAGGGGCACAGCTACAGCCGCAGAGCACAGGGGCACAGCTACAGCCACAGAGCACAGGGGCACAGCTACAGCCGCACAGCACAGGGGCACAGCTACAGTCGCAGAGCACAGGGGCACAGCTACAGCCGCAGAGCACAGGGGCACAGCTACAGCCGCAGAGCACAGGGGCACAGCTACAGCCGCAGAGCACAGGGGCACAGCTACAGCCGCAGAGCACAGGGGCACAGCTACAGCCGCAGAGCACAGGGGCACAGCTACAGCCGCAGAGCACAGGGGCACAGCTACAGCCGCAGAGCACAGGGGCACAGCTACAGCCGCAGAGCACAGGGGCACAGCTACAGCCGCAGAGCACAGGGGCACAGCTACAGCCGCACAGCACAGGGGCACAGCTACAGCCGCAGAGCACAGGGGCACAGCTACAGCCGCACAGCACAGGGGCACAGCTACAGCCGCAGAGCACAGGGGCACAGCTACAGCCGCACAGCACAGGGGCACAGCTACAGCCGCACAGCACAGGGGCACAGCTACAGCCGCAGAGCACAGGGGCACAGCTACAGCCGCAGAGCACAGGGGCACAGCTACAGCCACAGAGCACAGGGGCACAGCTACAGCCGCACAGCACAGGGGCACAGCTACAGCCGCAGAGCACAGGGGCACAGCTACAGCCGCAGAGCACAGGGGAACAGCTACAGCCGCCCAGCACAGGGGCACAGCTACAGCCGCAGAGCACAGGGGCACAGCTACAGCCGCACAGCACAGGGGCACAGCTACAGCCGCAGAGCACAGGGGCACAGCTACAGCCGCAGAGCACAGGGGAACAGCTACAGCCGCACAGCACAGGGGCACAGCTACAGCCGCAGAGCACAGGGGCACAGCTACAGCCGCAGAGCACAGGGGCACAACTACAGCCGCAGAGCACAGGGTCACAGTACAGGGGCACAACTACAGCCGCAGAGCACAGGGGCACAGCTACAGCCGCACAGCACAGGGGCACAGCTACAGCCGCACAGCACAGGGGCACAGCTACAGCCGCAGAGCACAGGGGCACAGCTACAGCCGCAGAGCACAGGGGCACAGCTACAGCCGCACAGTACAGGGGCACAGCTACAGCCGCAGAGCACAGGGGCACAGCTACAGCCGAACAGCACAGGGGCACAGCTACAGCCGCCCAGCACAGGGGCACAGCTACAGCCGCAGAGCACAGGGGAACAGCTACAGCCGCAGAGCACAGGGGCACAGCTACAGCCGAACAGCACAGGGGCACAGCTACAGCCGCAGAGCACAGAGGCACAGCTACAGCCGCAGAGCACAGGGGCACAGCTACAGCCGCAGAGCACAGGGGCACAGCTACAGCCGCAGAGCACAGGGGCACAGCTACAGCCGCACAGCACAGGGGCACAGCTACAGCCGCACAGCACAGGGGCACAGCTACAGCCGCAGAGCACAGGGGCACAGCTACAGCCGCAGAGCACAGGGGCACAGCTACAGCCGCACAGCACAGGGGCACAGCTACAGCCGCAGAGCACAGGGGAACAGCTACAGCCGCACAGCACAGGGGCACAGCTACAGCCGCACAGCACAGGGGCACAGCTACAGCCGCAGAGCACAGGGGCACAGCTACAGCCGCACAGCACAGGGGCACAGCTACAGCCGCAGAGCACAGGGGCACAGCTACAGCCGCAGAGCACAGGGGCACAGCTACAGCCGCAGAGCACAGGGGCACAGCTACAGCCGCACAGCACAGGGGCACAGCTACAGCCGCACAGCACAGGGGCACAGCTACAGCCGCAGAGCACAGGGGAACAGCTACAGCCGCACAGCACAGGGGCACAGCTACAGCCGCACAGCACAGGGGCACAGCTACAGCCGCAGAGCACAGGGGCACAGCTACAGCCGCACAGCACAGGGGCACAGCTACAGCCGCAGAGCACAGGGGAACAGCTACAGCCGCAGAGCACAGGGGAACAGCTACAGCCGCAGAGCTCAGGGGCACAGCACAGGGGCACAGCTACAGCCGCAGAGCACAGGGGAACAGCTACAGCCGCAGAGCACAGGGGCACTGCACAGGAGCACAGCTACAGCACAGGGGCACAGCTACAGCCGCAGAGCACAGGGGCACAGCTACAGCCGCAGAGCACAGGGGCACAACTACAGCCGCAGAGCACAGGGGCACAGCTACAGCCGCAGAGCACAGGGGCACAACTACAGCCGCAGAGCACAGGGGCACAGCTACAGCCGCAGAGCACAGGGGCACAACTACAGCCGCAGAGCACAGGGGCACAGTACAGGGGCACAGCTACAGCCGCACAGCACAGGGGCACAGCACAGGGGCACAGCTACAGCCGCACAGCTCAGGGGCACAACTACAGCCGCAGAGCACAGGGGCACAGCTACAGCCGCAGAGCACAGGGGCACAGCTACAGCCGCACAGCAGAGGGTCCCAGCTACAGCCGCACAGCACAGGGGCACAGCTACAGCCGCAGAGCACAGGGACAAAGCTACAGCCGCAGAGCACAGGGGAACAGCTACAGCCGCAGAGCACAGGGGCACTGCACAGGAGCACAGCTACAGCACAGGGGCACAGCTACAGCCGCAGAGCACAGGGGCACAGCTACAGCCGCAGAGCACAGGGGCACAGCTACAGCCGCACAGCACAGGGGCACAGCTACAGCCGCACAGCACAGGGGCACAGCTACAGCCGCAGAGCACAGGGGCACAGCTACAGCCGCAGAGCACAGGGGCACAGCTACAGCCGCACAGCACAGGGGCACAGCTACAGCCGCACAGCACAGGGGCACAGCTACAGCCGCAGAGCACAGGGGCACAGCTACAGCCGCACAGCACAGGGGCACAGCTACAGCCGCAGAGCACAGGGGCACAGCTACAGCCGCAGAGCACAGGGGCACAGCTACAGCCACAGAGCACAGGGGCACAGCTACAGCCGCACAGCACAGGGGCACAGCTACAGTCGCAGAGCACAGGGGCACAGCTACAGCCGCACAGCACAGGGGCACAGCTACAGCCGCAGAGCACAGGGGCACAGCTACAGCCGCAGAGCACAGGGGCACAGCTACAGCCGCAGAGCACAGGGGCACAGCTACAGCCGCAGAGCACAGGGGCACAGCTACAGCCGCAGAGCACAGGGGCACAGCTACAGCCGCAGAGCACAGGGGCACAGCTACAGCCGCAGAGCACAGGGGCACAGCTACAGCCGCAGAGCACAGGGGCACAGCTACAGCCGCAGAGCACAGGGGCACAGCTACAGCCGCACAGCACAGGGGCACAGTACAGCCGCAGAGCACAGGGGCACAGCTACAGCCGCACAGCACAGGGGCACAGCTACAGCCGCACAGCACAGGGCACAGTACAGGGGCACAGCACAAGACACAGCACAGGGGCACAGTACAGGGGCACAGTACAGGGGCACAGGGCACAGCACGGGTACAGCACAGGGCACAGTACAGGGGCACAGGGACACAGCACAAGGCACTGCACAGGGGCACAGCACAGGGCACAGTAATGCAGCAGGAGGAGCAGAGACACGGGTAAATTTACTGAAGCTTCTAAAACAGAATTCGTGATGTTGCCCACAGCAACCATTCAGGTGCCGTCTAACATTTCTCTATTACCTTTTAGAAAATGATAGACGGCATCTTATTGGTTGCTATGGGCAACATCACCAATTCTGTTTTAGAAGCTTCAGTAAATTCACCCCACAGTAACAATTACCAGATACAAAGTAACAATTCCTGATCAGCATCCGCGAGAGAATGGCCAGGGGGCGTGCCAGTGCGAGCCGGGGGCGTGCCAGTCCGCGCATAATAAGGGGGCGTGTCAGTCTGTGAGCACTTCAAAGGGAGATTAGGGCGTGTCAGTGATAGAAGTGGGCGTGTCAGAGCGAGCAGGGGGCGTGTCAGTATGTGCACAGGGAGATTAGAGGGCGTGTCAGTGTGAGCAAAGGCCACGCCCCACGGCCATAGCTCCCCGTTACATCGCCGGGTGGGCGTGGCCTAGCAGTATAAGTACCCCAGTCCTGCCGCCCGGAGCCTCCGTGTCGCTGCCGCTACGTGTGGATCCCGGGGCCGGTGCTGCATCCCTGCTGCTAATAAGGTAATGGCGGGGGATCCTGCCCGGAGCGCGTGTCTTCTGTACCCCAGAGCTTGCGCTCTAATGCGCTGCGGCAGTATTGCTCCCTGTGTCGGTGGGGGTAGGTCCTGCCACGCGTGCTCCTTCTGCCCCCCTCACCCACCCGGCTCAGGCTGCAGTAACCCCCTCACTGCTGGTGCCTCTGCCGGGCTCAGTGGTGCCTCCTACCCGGGGACAGGCTGCTGTGCGGGACAGTGGGGCATAGGGACCGGGGACAGGCTGCTGTGCGGGACAGTGGGGCCCGGGGACAGGCTGCTGTGCGGGACAGTGGGGCATAGGGACCGGGGACATGCTGCTGTGCGGGACACTGGGACAATAGGGCGCAGGGACATGCTGCTGTGCGGGACACTGGGGCATAGAGACCAGGGACAGGCTGCTGTGCGTGACAGTGGGGCATAGGGACAGGCTGCTGTGCGGGACACTGGGACAATAGGGCGCAGGGACAGGCTGCTGTGCGGGACTGTGGGGTATAGAGACCGGGGACAGGCTGCTGTGCGGGACCGTGGGGCATAGGGACCGGGGGCAGGCTGCTGTGCGGGACAGTGGGGCATAGGGACCGGGGACAGGCTGCTGTGTGGGGCATAGGAACCGGGGACAGGCTGCTGTGCGAGACACTGGGACAATAGGGCGCGGGGACAGGCTGCTGTGCGGGACACTGGGACCAGGGACAGGCTGCTGTGCGGGACACTGGGACAATAGGGCGCGGGGACAGGCTGCTGTGCGGGACAGTGGGGCATAGAGACCAGGGACAGGCCGCTGTGCGTGACAGTGGGGCACGGGGACAGGCTGCTGTGCGGGGCACGGGGACAGGCTGCTGTGCGGGACAGTGGGGCATAGGGACCGGGGACAGGCTGCTGTGCGGGACACTGGGACAATAGGGCGCAGGGACAGGCTGCTGTGCGGGACTGTGGGGTATAGAGACCGGGGGCAGGCTGCTGTGCGGGACAGTGGGGCATAGAGACCGGGGACAGGCTGCTGTGCGGGACAGTGGGGCATAGAGACCGGGGACAGGCTGCTGTGCAGGACAATAGGGCGTGGGGACAGGCTGCTGTGCGGGACACTGGTTCACAGGGCCTGGGGACAGGCTGCTGTGGCATAGGGCTGTCCCAGGTTATATTAGGGGGTCCCGTGTGCAGGTCACATGGCTGCTCCCCTTACAGAGGCTCCTGTTCTGGCCCCTCTGTGTCCTGGGGTCTGTGGGGACACTGGATGCTCTAGAGACCAGGAGGGTAAATGTATAGGTAGCACTCTAGCGTAGTGGCTAGCGTTGCTGCCTCGCAGTTCTAAGGCCATGGGCTGAATTCCCAGTTATAGTGCATCTGTGTTGAGTTTGTATGTTCTCACCGTGTTTGTGTGGCCTTCCCCTCACACTGCAAAAACATACTGGCACGGCTGGTGTAATGGTTGGCATTGCTGCCTCACAGCGCTGAGCTCATGGATTTGTTTCCCACCGTGGCCTTAACTGTGTGGAGTTTGTACTTTCTCCCTGTGCTTACATGGCTTTCCTCTGGGTTCCTCCCACAATCCAAAAATATGATGGTAGGCTAACGGACTCCTGACAAATTACCCTTTGTATGAATGTCTGTACATGGGCCAAGTGGTCTTACCTGCTGTCACTTTCTATCTGGCTGCTTACATTTATCACTCGTATGTTTAGAGTGTAAGCTCTGCTGGTGCAGTGGCTGATGTAACACACTGCAGTGTGTAGGCTCACACCATTCCTTGCACAAGCAAAGCTTACACTCTATATTCCCCATCACATGGACACACATATACCGCAGTGCTGTACAGAGAGGATGTCACTCACACCAGTCCCTGCACCAGCAGAGCTCACACTCTATATTCCCCATCACATATACACACACATATATACCGCAGCGCTGTACAGAGAGGATGTCACTCACACCAGTCCCTGCACCAGCAGAGCTTACACTCTATATTCCCCATCACATGGACACACACATGTACCACAGCGCTGTACAGAGAAGATGCCAGTCACACCAGTCCCTGCACCAGCAGAGCTTACACTCTATATTCCCCATCACATGTACACACATATACCACAGCGCTGTACAGAGAGGATGTCGGTCACACCAGTCCCTGCACCAGCAGAGCTTACACTCTATATTCCCCATCACATGGACACACACATATACCGCAGTGCTGTACAGAGAGGATGTCAGTTACACCAGTCCCTGCACCAGCAGAGCTTACACTCTATATTACCCATCACATGGACACACACATATACCGCAGCGCTGTACAGAGAGGATGTCACTCACACCAGTCCCTGCACCAGCAGAGCTTACACTCAATATTCCCCATCACATGGACACACACATATACCGCAGCACTGTACAGAGAGTATGTCACTCACACCAGTCCCTGCACCAGCAGAGCTTACACTCTATATTCCCCATCACATGGACACACATATACCGCAGCGCTGTACAGAGAGGATGTCACTCACACCAGTCCCTGCACCAGCAGAGCTCACACTCTATATTCCCCATCACATGTACACACATATATACCGCAGCGCTGTACAGAGAGGATGTCAGTCACACCAGTCCCTGCACCAGCAGAGCTTACACTCTATATTCCCCATCACATGGACACACACATATACCGCAGCGCTGTACAGAGGATGTCACCCACACCAGTCCATGCACCAGCAGAGCTTACACTCTATATTCCCCATCACATAGACACACACATATACCACAGCGCTGTACAGAGAGGATGTCACTCACACCAGTCCCTGCACCAGCAGAGCTTACACTCTATATTCCCCATCACATGGACACACACATATACCGCAGCGCTGTACAGAGGATGTCACCCACACCAGTCCATGCACCAGCAGAGCTTACACTCTATATTCCCCATCACATAGACACACACATATACCACAGCGCTGTACAGAGAGTATACCAGTCACACCAGTCCCTGCACCAGCAGAGCTCACACTCTATATTCCCCATCACATGGACACACACATATACCGCAGCGCTGTACAGAGGATGTCACCCACACCAGTCCATGCACCAGCAGAGCTTACACTCTATATTCCCCATCACATAGACACACACATATACCACAGCGCTGTACAGAGAGTATGTCAGTCACACCAGTCCCTGCACCAGCAGAGCTTACACTCTATTATATACACACTAGACTGTACATGTGATGGGGAATATAGTGTGAGCACCTCTGGGATGGGCTGATGTGATGAAGATCCATTGTACAACGCTACAGAATGTTATATAACTGATCTGTACGTCATGCAGTCTCTATCTCGCTGTCCTGTGGATACAAGCTGCTGGCTGCGGTAATCTAGCTGAATACAAAGACTCTGTTGCTGGTCACTGGGGGAGGGGTGAGCGACGTTGGCATGCAGACGGTTAACCCCGTGTGGTGGGGGTCTGCTGAGCGCTTACATAAGCAGTTATTTCCAGTTCTGTTATCCTGCCCTGCACAGGGGAGTCTCCTACAGGCTGTAAACAGCTCAGAACTTCAGAAGGGGGTATATTTTTAGGGTGGTCCTTGTGGATTGTCCTCATTTTACTAACCCAGAAATTCTCCTGAGCTTACAGTTGGGAGTGGGGGGTATTCAGGGGAATCGGCAGACTTTACTTTGATTGCAAGCTCTTGTGAACAGCATCCTTGTCTACGGGTGCCGGTAGCCGTGCAGTAATCAGACTGTACATGGAAGCATTGGTGTGTAATAGGTGCTGTAACCGCTTCTCCCCCTTCTCCTTCCAGATCAGCCGCCGCCATGTCTGTGTCTCACAGTTCCAGACTCAACAAGGGGGTGAGGGAGCAGTATATGAACCTGCCTCAAGGGGGGAAGGTCCAGGTTACCTATGTCTGGATTGATGGGACGGGAGAAGGGGTCCGCTGCAAGACAAAGACCTTGGACTATGAGCCGAAATCCATCGAGGGTAAGCTAGAACCCCCAACCCCCACCCCGCACCCCCAGTAGCCGCCTGCTGTGACAGTCTGGTAATGGCTGTGCTAGCGAATGTTGCTGCTTTCTCTGAAGGTGAAATTCCAGTACCGTGCCAGACTGGGGGAGTATACTGGTGTGTATACAGGCTGGTGCGTGCTGGGAGTATATGGCCTGCTATTTATTAATTACACCAGGCCTGTTACTGGGGAACATTGGACCCCATCATGTTTTAAGAGGCCAATTCATCTATACCAGAGGTTCTCAAACTCTGTCCTCAGGAGCCCACACAGTGCATGTTTTGCAGGTACACAGGTGTATTAATTACTCACTGACACATTTTAAAAGGTCCACAGGTGGAGATAATTATTTCACTTGCGATTCTGTGAGGAGACCTGCAAAACATGCACTGTGTGGGCCCCCGAGGACTGAGTTTGAGAACCTCTGATCTATACGCTGTGGCTGCACACTGACAATTGCAGCTTGTGTTCCCCTCTATGGAGCACTGGAGAAAATGTGAAATGCTGGCATGTCGTAGCCATCAGCACCAATGTAGGGTCCCCTGAGATTGTGCTTCCCAATTGCATGGAATTGTTCTGTGTTGGCATTAAATCTTCTATAGTCGCTTATGTAAATACACCCAGGTAGGATTGCTAGCGATGTCATGCTTACCACTGTGCTCAATGTTGCAGCGTCCTATTGTACGGAAAATAACAGAGCTGCCATGCTGGAAAGCTCTGATCTCTCCTTGTATGTTTTGTCTGCATAGCGGTAGCTGACGCAATATATAATCTGGGGCGTCTGTTACAATTCATCCTTTTCCCGTTACAGAGGTCCCGGAATGGAACTTTGATGGGTCCAGCACGTACCAGGCGGAAGGCTCAAACAGCGACATGTACCTGGTCCCGGTGAACATGTTCAGGGACCCGTTCTGCCTGGACCCCAACAAGCTGGTGATGTGTGAGGTTCTGAAGTATAACCGGAAGCCTGCAGGTAATCTACAGCCTCTCGCCACTGAGGTGCTGCACTTTCATGGTCACTGCGCCTCGGATAAACATGTTCACGCTTCAAAATGCTGCTTTATTTTAAGCAACTATAACATGTATGTAATGGGCTCTCTGCAGGGAACTCTCATTACAGCCTTTCCTCTAGGGACTAGCGGCCTTTCCTCTAGGGGAGGGCTGGCCAAACCGGTCCTCGAGATCTACCAACAGTTCATGTTTTCCAGACCGCCTGGAGATCTGTAGAATTGTCAGTTAGGAATGAATGCAGCACATCTTAATTAGTAATGACTACACCTGTGCACCAGCTAGGTGGTCTGGAAAATGTGTATTGTTGGTAGATCTCGAGGACTGGTTTGGCCAGCACTCCTCTAGGGACTAGCGGCCCTTCCTCTAGGGACTAGCGGCCCTTCCTCTAGGGACTAGCGGCCCTTCCTCTAGGGACTAGCGGCCCTTCCTCTAGGGACTAGCGGCCCTTCCTAACTTGCTGACCAAGTCCAGATACCCAATCCAGATCACTGATAAATGATGCACCGAGTGCAGTGATGGGGAGCCTTTGGCACTCAAGCTGTGGAACTACACATCCCAGCATGCCCTGCTACAGTTTTAGCATGGCCAAATAGCAAAACTGTAGCGAGGCATGCTGGGATGTGTAGTACAACAGCTTGAATGCCAAAGGTTCCCCATCACTGACCTAGTGTGTTGGGTAAGCTATGGTTTAAATGCCAAACTATACCTCCACATAAGTCCTAACTTACACTTTCCACACAAGGTGACTATCTAGAGCAGGGGTGGGTAACATCCTGTACTTGTAGCATACCTTAATGGCAGAGCATGCTGGGATGTATAGTTCCACAGCAGCTAGGTTGCCTGCCTGTAATGTAGAATTGGAATGGACACTAGCTTGATATCCCTTTAAGTCCTGTGCTGGGTAATCTGTTACTAGGGAAGAAGCCTGGTATCTGAGCTGGCGGGGAGTGCCGGCCACGTCTGTATATAGTACGCAGATAGAAAGATCTGCCGCGCCTCTTCCCCCAGTGTACACAGTTCCATAGTTTGTTTTGGCGCAGTCTCCTGACCGGGTCATGTGTACTCAGTTCTGCCCTTTTCCATGTTTCAGAGACGAACCTGCGCAACACGTGTAAGAAGATAATGGACATGGTGGCAGATCAGCGCCCTTGGTTTGGCATGGAACAGGAATACACACTGCTTGGCATCAACGGGCACCCATATGGCTGGCCTGAGAACGGCTTCCCGGGGCCACAAGGTAAGAAACTTATCAGAGAGGTCTGCAGCCTCAGCCTCATCTGGTGGAGGCTTCAACCTTTATCTCAATGGACCTTTAATAGCGGAACCGTCTGTCTTGTGTACTTGGGTCATTTAATAGGCGTCCTGTCATTGGCAGCTGATGGGTCTTAGCTGGGGATATGTTGCAGTATTCCAGGTATCCTCCACCTGTAGGAGTATGGTCAGTGTTTTATGACACGGCGACTTTCACAGTGTAGAGATGTTGGTGGGTGTCCAATTGTGTGGCTAGCTCTCGGAGGCCTGTACTGGTCCCCAGCCTAAAGGTCCCCATACACTGGTCTGATTTGACCTGTTGTCGTCCGATTCCGACGGATCGGGCCAATATATTTGATAACAGGCCAAATCAGATGTGTTTGACATCCGATAGACGTTCCTGTGCGGATCGGAGCCTGGGGATCATATGTGCAGCACATATGATCTATTGGAATCTGATGCATCAGTGACTAGCACCTGCAATGTATCGCATCCAATCAGGGCCGTAGGTGTGCCAGCGGGCCGCACTGCAGGCACACCTATAGTCTCCAGAGAGAGAAGCGCCAGGCAGGAGAGGCACTCTGCGCCTCTGTGACCCCTCCCCCAGCCGGAGAGAGGCTGCCATAGCAGTGGGAGGCAGGAGATCTTGAAACTCCTATTCAAATGAATGGGCGGCTGCTGATTGGGAGAGCTCTCCCAGCCAATCAGCAGCCACCCATTCATTTTAATAGGAGTTTTGAAATCTGCCGCTACTGCAACCTGTCGTCGTCCCGTCTCCCCTCCCTGCCGGGAGTCCTTTGCATGTGATAAATTGCATGTGATTTATCGCATGTAAAAATGGCACATCTAGTGCCAAATCGTATGAAGCCCTTCGAGGGAGCTTCAAAGGAAATCGGGTCTGACTTGTCCTTTGGACAAGTCAGACCTGTGTATTGGGGCCTTTACACATGTATAAGTAATGACCAATCTGCCACAGGTGACGTGATGAGAGGCTGAGCTTTAACCTCT